>NC_133489.1:18146219-18316728 GCF_025370935.1 Choristoneura fumiferana | reverse complement strand
TTTCTCGTCGAAATCCTCTGCCAAATAGGGCTTGACATAGTTTTATGAAATAATCAAGTGGTAAATCGAACCAAAAGGTTGATCGCAGAATCCTGGTTTTCAAAATGACCAAATTCAGTACAAAACTGGTAATGCCAAACATGCAAACCCCTCCTTTCTATTTTCCGTCATGTATTCTATATACCTTGTATAGTTAAAATCAAAACACCGACCTTCCATTGAAGAATTACCTGATTTTGTTGTAGTATTATAATGGGAAGCAAATTTATGCTGGTAAGTATTTAAGTAATCGTTAAAATTCGTAAAATTTTCTGTCTCTAAATATTTGCAGTGTTGTTTGATATCTACAGGGAAATGATATGCAGCATTATATTTGTATAACAAGTAATTAAGTTCCAAAAACAATTGTCTATTCTCTTGACAGACAAATCGCATTGTTCACAAATTTGAATTTTTTTTTTATTTCTTTTCTTCCTTCTTCTGCCAATAGACCAGACGTGAGCGTCACAAAAAAATCCTCTATTTTCTCTACACACTTCTTGGACCCATATTTTCCATACGTAAACTAACCCGCCTCAAGATATTCTCTAAAATTGTTTTGGCCAAAACGGGCGCACTGCTTGATATTGCAGCGTTTACGAGGTCAGGGTAAAGAAGTCTCATCCAAGCAGCGAGATTCCCCGCATATGCCTCCGCCAATCACAACTACCTTTGACTTATGAAATTGGTGAGTAGCCTTAATAGTTCTAATTAACATAGCAAGTCAGCCAACGCTTGTTTTGAGCTCAAATACTTCATCGAGAGGTGTCTTTTATGTCAACAGGCATACTTTTTCCATAGTAACGATGTTCTGATGCAAATAGGGCTCCATTTGTTTCGTTCGCTAACTGAACGGTAAAGAGGGAATTTCTTTCTATGAGTACAGGATTCACCTGATAGCCACTAATTAAGATCAAAATAGGTCCATCGGGCTTCCAAAAAGTAAGTCTCTTGAAATATCTCATCTCCAGGAGTTCCTATTATTTGTATCAAAGTGATCAACCCGTTGGGGAACCCATTCTTCCGAAGCTTTCGCGTTATTATTTGTATCTTTTTTACCATTTTTCAATTCCATCATGCCACGGTGTTGAACAAACACAAAACAATATGAAAAGCCAAAATTGATGACGATAAGTGCACTAAAAAAATACATATTTGATACAAGTGAGCGAGTGCTCTTGATTTTCTATGAGTAACGGCTATTTAGTCGTCGCGTTTATGTATGTTTTTTTAAAATGCTATTGTTATTTTATGAGTTATAAACGAAATTCTATTAAATTTTATTACATAGTGTTGCGTAAACTAAGTTTTGTTAAAATAAAACACCGACAAGAGAAAGAAAAGGAATGAGGGCTATCGCGAATGAATTCGCCGCTAGAGGCGCTAGTGTAGCGTGAGGTCTCCGAAATGTCAAATCTCATAGTTTTTTGGGTGAGCTACGCGGGTTTATTTATAATTAGAATAATTTTGTGAATATTTGCATTACCTGACATTAATTATGGCAATTATGCGTTACGGCGCAATGAATGTCTGTGTTGAGACAGTTTTGTCTTTCGGAAACTTTTGTCCTCCTTTTTTTTCCGAAAAAACGGGACTAGCAACACTGTGGTCGCTGGATATTTTATGAGCGGTTTTTAAGGTGTATTAAATAGATTTTAATCTAAACTTTGTTTTAACGCCCGTAATAACAGACTCTGAAAGCCACACTTAAAAACCTCACGCAACAGTGCGCCATCTAGTGAGACAAAAAAACGATAGGCCTCATTGAGGAACTCACAGTGGGCGACTGGGTGATCAAAGGTCCTATTGGCTTTGCTCCGCTTCGTGGTCCCTTCTTCTTGTGCTGAGGGTGCACTGCTCTTCTTGAACACTTCTATAAAGTCTTAGCCCACAAATTACAGTCTTAATTCATGAAAATAATTATTTGTGAAACAAGAGAGCAAAGTTGTTTTTTGCTGCGAGTGTTGATTTTGAATCCCGAGTAAGCAAAGTAATTTATAGTTGAAGCGAGAACATAGTGTAAAGGTTAGAATAAAACCACATATACCCATTTACAAAACCAACACATTTTTTTAATATATTATATAAAAAAAAACGCTCCTCCTCGCTCCACTCGTCGTCGTACCTAATTTGCCGGTGCTAAATTAGAATTTAAGCTACTCGGAGAGTTATTTTGCTATGAGAATGAGTATAATCTACGCACGCTCTAGTTAATTTGCTGTGCAGTCAGTATTTTTGATGTGATTGTAGTATTTTTGTATCTAAAATAATTTAATTGTTTCGTATTAGAGGAAAAAAATAAAGTCGTCCTGATGTATATTTTAGAATTACTTGCAGTACTAGTTTTGCTAAACATTTAGTTTATTTGTATTGAAATAATTTAATTGATGTACCAAATATATAAATAATGAGAATAAATTGATAGGAAATTATTTATTGATGTGCAATTAATAATATTTCTTTTAGTAAAGGTTTTAAATGTGATTATTATATATAATAATATGCTTTCTGTAACGGCACAAAATTCAAACACACGAACTCATCTCCAGAACAAAGTAATGATATTAGACCAGCGTGGCAGAAAGATTAGAAACAAAAATAAGTAATTTAAGGAAAGACATTGGTAGGTTAACACACTACATACAAGCTTCACGGGGGCAAGACTAACGGCATGTCTTAGATGAATGATTGGTCTCGCGCTCGCTCGACTAGATACCGCCGGCGTACTTGTCAAATGCGGCAACAAATAGTACGCCGAATTCGGCGTACCCGAGCCCGAGGCGAGTCAGTCGCGTTGCAAACTGTGCGTAAGGTGCATGTACCAAATTTTTTGTTAAATTTTGGTCATAAACCGAAGTAAAATGCCAGTTTTCGCAGTGAAACTGTTTAAAAATAATACTATAAGAAATAAGAAGGACACTGGATCACATACCATCAGTAAATATCGTATAATTTCGAAATTACAAAATAAAATAACATGATCCCTAAACGCCATTCTATGTTGCCGCGTACACAAGAATCATATTCCCCGTGGTTGAGGTTTTAATAAATTGAATTTTATTGTTATCATCATTAAATGATGATAAATTTTAATAACTTATTTTATTTAAGTATCTAACGTAATTATTATATTTACATAACCTAGTTCTATATTATTTAATGTTTATCTTTGTGATATATACACTGAGGTGTATAAATTGTTACCCGACAATATTTAATTAAGGGGTGAATGTTTCTTAAAATTAAAAATATTTTTCGTCTTCCCATTCAAAAAGCCCAATCAGCTGATTTCCCATAATACTTATATAATGGGAAACGAAAAAAAAAATTTTTTCCTATTTATGGTTTAAGATATTTATTTCTCATAAGATTTACACAAATCACTTACTGAGAAAACAATCATTTCTTAAATCTAAATAAGAGAGGGTAGCATGCAACAACAGTTGACGACCAAGTACAGAGTCGCCTGTGCGTGGTAACACACAGTAAGGCCAGTCGAACCATAGTAACCACTGGTTAATTACAGGGTACGTAATATGGTTTAACTCGACCAACAATAGTTATTTGTGCAACAAGAGAGCAAAGTTGTTTTTTGTTGCGAGTGTTGATTTTGAATCCCGAGTAAGCGAAGGATTCTATAATTGAATCACGAGCGTTAGCGAGATAGATCCTGAGATCAGCAAAGGATTGAAATACACGATATGCAAAAAAACTTTGGTCTCGTGTGACACATACAATTTTTCACCTCAGCAGCGAGAACATAATTTAAATGTAACATAAGAATGAA
The DNA here is from genome assembly GCF_025370935.1 of Choristoneura fumiferana. Lineage (NCBI taxonomy): Eukaryota > Metazoa > Arthropoda > Insecta > Lepidoptera > Tortricidae > Choristoneura > Choristoneura fumiferana. The sequence continues at coordinate 18,312,902 of NC_133489.1, read as the reverse complement.
ACCACATATACCTACCTGTTTACAAAACAAACACATTTTTTTAAAATAGAATCCGATTATTATCAAATATAATAATTACATTTAAAACCATAAAAAGAGTCCAGTAGCTACAATACAAATCGCATACTCATAACATGCAATCTTAACTTCTTGTACTAATGTCACACTTATTTTTTAATACTGCAAAAAGCCTCATCTCGGGGTAATTGAAAAGGTGGAACAATTAAACCTTTAAATATGATTTTTATTAAGATTTCTATTACATAAACATAAATAGATTTGTTAAAAAATCATTCAATTTAACAAATAATAATTATACTGTAGAGGCAGTATACGGAATTCTTTTATAAAAAAAAACAAGAGAAGCGGCTTTCGTGCAACGAGGTTCATACTTTATTAAAAGATCGGGGAAATTTATATTTTGGAAATATTTCGATATATTTTTAATACCAAAAATTTCATTTAAGTTTGTAATCGACAAATTTGATCCTATCTCTTGCTTTTTTCGAGTTGAAGTGAAATGACAGATCAAAGTAAAGTTCAAATATTTGGAATTCAGTGAGTAGACCACTGTACTCAGCATTTAAAAAAAAAATTAAAAAGTTACTTTGTCTCACGGAGTGAGCAAAATGCGATTTTGCTCACTGATTTCTCATAGCAAAACCTGCCTGTTTGAGGTGCTGAGGTGAAAAGTATATTTAATTATACGCTTCTATGAGTAAAAAGCCTTTGAAGATGCATTTTTTTTATTGCTTAATATTATTTTATTATTATTATTATTATTTTTTTATTGCCATTATTTAGTTATCATAATTCATTGTTATTGTTTTATTATAATTATTATTTCATTATTATTATGTGGCAGATAAGAAGACAGTCTAACTAGATTTATTATTTAATAAGTGTTGTTTTAGCGCTTTTTTGAAAATTAACATTGACTTGGCATCCTTTACATCTTTTGGTAGTTTGTTATACAATTGAACTCCTTCATTTATTATACTCTTTTTCCATAATAATATAAAGTTCTATGTGGTCGGAAGAGTATGTTATTAGCTTGTCGTGTCAGCTTTTTTTGTACTTCTGATCTTTTAGTGAATGTTATACGGCTACGAATATCTTTATTAATAATTTTTCTTATTAAGATGCATGTATTGTATATGTAAGTTTGAGAAATATTTAGTAGTTTTGTCTCCCTATACACAAAGTTAGTTGATGTTAGGCGCTTATAATTAAATAATACCTTATATTTTTTATTTTGCGAAATTTGTAAGGGTTTTAAGTTATATTTGGATGCAGAACCCATATTTCTATTAGATATTCTAAATTAGGCTTGACAAGTGAGTTATAAATGGTGTACCGTATCCTTTTTGGCAGACATCGAGAGATCCGTCGCAATGCACCTGTCAGTGATGTAATTTTGGAGCGTAGGGAGGCAATATGTGGTTTCCATGATAGTTTACTATCCAAAATAAGGCCAAGGTATTTCTCCTGTTCCACAGTTTGTAATTTTACACCATTTATTACTAGGGGCTCATGGATATGAACAACTTTATTTTTTGCAGCAAAAATGATGTACCTACTTAGTTTTCGACTCATTGATCGTTAATAGGTTACAGAGAAGCCATCTATGTAGTAAATTTAAATCACTTTGCGCTTGTTCTATCAAAGTTTCTATTTCAGGACCAAAGTAAATCAGGCAGGTATCATCTGCGTACAATGTTAAGTGTGCTTTTAATCCAATATTATGCATGTCATTAACATAAATTAAGAACAGCAGTGGTCCCAAAATAGAACCCTGTGGGATTCCGTATTTAATTTTACAAGAATTGCTTTTAATTTGGCCCAACTTTGTAATTTGTATCCGGTTATTAAGATATGACTCCAAAATTTTAAGTGCATTTCCAACAATACCTATGGAATTCAGTTTTGACAGTAACAGTGAGTGGCTCACTGTATCAAATGCCTTTTTTAGGTCAATAAAAATACCTAGTGCAATATTTTTCTTGTCTATATTAAGTTTTATTTCCGTAAGGAGATCTGTAGTGGCTGAGAGAGTGCTAGACTTTTAACGAAATCCGTATTGTTTGTCAGAGAGGAAATTGTTATTATCAAGATGTTCTGTTAATCGTTGATGTATGATCTTTTCAAATACTTTTGATGTAACTGGTAGAACTGAAATGGGTCTGTAATTTCCAGGGTCTAATTTATCACCAGACTTATATATGGGTCTTACTTTGGCTATTTTAAGTGAATCAGGGAAAACACCGACTTCTAGGCATCGGTTGATGCAGCTTGCAAGGCTGCCACAAATTAGGTTTTTAACGCATTTTAGAATTTTGACAGTGACACCATCTAATCCTGAACTAGTGTTTTGATTTAGATGATCAATTATTTTTGAAATTTCGTTTGTGGTCGTAGGTTTAAAATTAGCAAGCTCGCTCTTTAAAGTTTCAAGGCCACTTGGCAAGAAATTATGATATTCCTGTGGTATTTTATTTGCTAATGTGGAACCTATGTTGCCAAAGTAATTATTGAAACATTCACATATTTCCTTGGTATGTGAAAGTATTTCCGATCCTATTTTTAGCTTAATTTGCATGCATCCTGATTTGGATTTGTTATTTGAGAGATTGTTAATTAGATCCCACATTTTCAAAGGCTTTCCCTTACATAAATTAAAAGCCATAAAGTAATATTCACTTTTGGTTGCCTGTATCAGATTAAAGACTTTATTTCTTTCTACCCGCAGTTCTTCCTTCAGTTTCTACCCATTTTCCTGAAATGTTAACTTTTTACCCGACTGCCCGAAGGAGGGTTATGTTTTTTAAGCGTATGTATGTAAATATGTATGTATGCATGTATGTATGTATATTTTGTAAACATTTTTTTTATTTTAGTCTGAATTAACCTGTACATTATATTAGGTTTAACTATAGGTGCAACGTGTTATCTTAACTACGCAAAACTTCTTAATTGGTGACTCAGTCCATGATTCTACCTACCTACATCATACCTACCATTTTTTTAAAGAAGAAATGTACGCCTAACCTATACACAAACATATTAATACATTCACTCTTAATTACTTCTTAATTTCTAAGTATTTCCCAAGATACATTTTGTAACCAGTAACTTAATAGACCAAAGAATAATTTATTTTCCCAATAATTCGGGTAACAGTGGAGCAGCTGGCAACACAATTCGTCACGCACACTATCATCCTTGCAAATTGTCTTACACCGTTCTAACGCACACTACAATATTGAGTTGCCGCATTCACGAACCTTTTGTTTTTAGGTAGCGCGGTATCTAGTCGAGCGAGCGCGCGAGACCAATCATTTATCTAAGCGGCATGTGTTGAAGACATAAAAAAGAGACATCGACAGCACTCTCAGCACGAGGAACTCAATACAACTAACGAGCAATTTCTTGATACACTGAAACAAAAGCTGAATACAGCCAAGGCAAGGCTTAATAGACAAACAGTTTTACAGGCAACTAACGATAGACACACGACACAAGAGTACACACAACACCTTACACACTGTCTCACCTGACGCTGAAAATTTTCATCAATTTTGGTCAAATGTATGGGGCCACACAATAGAACATAATAAAACTGCTGAATGGATCCATGCTGATGAACAGCTACTGAACGACGTGCCACTGATGCAGTTCGAATATATACCAATAAACACATTTGTTAGAGTTATAAAAAAAAACCACATAACTGGAAAGCACCTGGTGCTGATCATATGTATACACAACTACTGGTATAAGAAACTTACCACACTACATCCCACACTACACAAACACATAAATATCTTCATACAGTCGCCCAGCACCATGCCTGAATTTCTCACTCAGGGTATCACTTACATGTTACCAAAAGATAATGACCGACTAAACCCAGCTAAATACCGACTAATAACATGTTTGCAAACAATCTACAAAATACTCACGTCTTGTCTCACAGAACTCATATACCAACACGTAGCAGAACACAATTTACTAGCAGAAGAACAGAAAGGTTGCCGCAAGAGCAGCCAAGGATGTAAGGAACAGCTCATCATTGACTCGGTTGCGTCATATGAAATCAGCAATTAAACGTAAACAAAACATTACCACTATGTATATAGACTACCGGAAATCCTTCGACTCTGTGCCCCACAGCTGGCTTAAACAAAATTAACCCAACAATACTTACCTTTCTGAAAGACACTTTTAATGCAACACTGGAAAACAAAACTTAAATTAGTCGATTCTCCCACACCAATACAAACTACAGACATATACATTAAACGTGGCATTTTCCAAGGAGACGCATTGAGCCCCCTTTGGTTTTGTCTCGCTCTTAAACCTCTCTCAAATATGTTGAACCGACATGTCAACGGATTCCCGATAACACATGATCAAAATTACACAACATTAACACACTTTATTTACATGGATGATATTAAACTATACAGTGCCAATACAGAAGCATTACATCAGCTCGCAGACATCACGCAAATGTTCTCCAAAGATATCTGTATGGAATTCGGTATTGACAAGTGCAAGACGCTGTCTGTCCAGCAGAGAGCTGTTGTGCAGAATGATTATACGCTTGACAATGGCGACCTCATCTTATCAACGTATGAAGACACTCCATATAGATATCTAGGATTCCAACAATCACAGCAAACTCACCAAAAGGAAACTAAAACAGATTTAATAAAAAAAATCAAACACAGACTAAATGCAATCCTCCGGTCACAATTAATTTCTCGCAACATGATTAAAGCAGTACGCAATACTAATTCTCACGTACAGTTTTGGCATAATAAACTGGTCGAAAACCGATCTCCAAAAACTGCAATGCATAATCAGCAAGTTAATGACTTCACATCGTAAATATCATCCACGATCATGTGTACAACGATTAACTCTACCGCGAAACCAAGGCGGCCGAGGCCTAATAGTTATATAACAAACAGAATACAAACCTTAGACAATTCTTTCATAGACGAGCACACGACTCCATCTTACACACATCAGTGACACACGCCGACATACGACTTACCCCTCTTAACCTACACAACATAAACAAGCAGCGCAACGAGCACATCACGGACAAAAAACAAAAAATTAACGCATGGCAGCGCAAGTCTCCACGGAAGACATTACAACGATCTGCAGCAACCACATGTCGACAACGTAGCGTCGTACGCTTGCTGCGTGGGGATGAACTCTTCCCAGAGACTGAAGCTTTCTTAATGGCTATCCAAGACCAAGTGATAAACACCAAAAACTACCAGAAGTATATCATCCGCAGACCAAGATCAGACCACTGTCGACACTGTCACGCTAGCTCAGAACCAATCCAACACATCACCGGCGCTTGCCACTCCATAGCTCAGACTGACTACAAACACCAACATGACCAAGTAGCAGAAATAGTTCACCAGTACCTAGTATCCCAGTTCAAGCTAATAACAGAGAAAGTCCCATACTACAAATACAAGCCCCAGACAGTTCTAGAAAACGGTGACTACAAAATATATTGGGACCGAACCATTATGACTGATAAAACGATTCACTGCAATAGACCAGACATCACTATTTTAAACAAGAGAGAAAAGTTAGTATATTTAATTGACATTTCCATCTGCAACACACATAACCTACAAAATACCCACACAAAAAAATTACACCGATCTCTCCATAGAAATTAAAACACAGTGGCAAGTCCGCACCGTAAAAACAATTCCTATCATACTCTCCACAACAGGCGTCATACCGAAAACACTCCATGAGAGCCTCCGGGCACTCAATATGCACTCAGCCACATACACTCTTTTACAAAAAGCAGTAATCTTAAACACTTGCCGCATAGTACGCAAATTCCTTTAGCTATATAATACACAGTTACAATTAGAAATTAGTTTGGTACATATTTTAAAGGACTTGGCTTAGGCCCGTGCATTATTTAACTCCTAATAGGAGAGATAACGAAAAGCTAAAAACAAATAATAATAATAATAACGATCATTGTCCCGATAGTCGTTTCGGCAAACGGTCTAATAGTGAAGAGTCTCGACTCGAGATGGCTGGATCAAGGGCCAGATACAGAAGGCGGTACTTCTGGACACGGCACGCATCGTCCGGAGGTTCCTCACTCTGCGGCCCTGACCACCGGTAGCTTGGGCCCTGCCCCGTTACCGGCGGCAAAATAGGTTAAGTTTTTATAATATTTTTATTTTGTATGTACTTTTCTGTATTTTACTTCTTATAACTATTATAATAACCTAATCCTAAGAATAAAAAAATAAATAAAGAGAATAATAATATACAATCACATTTAAAACCTTTACTAAAAGAAATATTATTAATTGCACATCAAATAAATGATTGCCTATCAATTTATTCTCATCATTTATATACTTTTGTACATCAATTAAATTATTTCAATACAAATAAACTAAATGTTTAGCAAAACTAGTACTGCAAGTAATTCTAAAATATACATCAGGACGACTTTACTTTTTTTCCTCTAATACGAAACAAATAAATTATTTTAGATACAAAAATACTACAATCACATCAAAAATACTGACTGCACAGCTAATTAACTAGAGCGTGCGTAGATTATACTCATTCTCATAGCAAAATAACTCTCCGAGTAGCTTAAATTCTAATTTAGCACCGGCAAATTAGGTACGACGACGAGTGGAGCGAGGAGGAGCGTTTGGTACAATTGCGACCACAACGCGCGAACCGAGCGAGCGAAACGAGCGCACCGCGGCAGCGGCCGGCGAAGCGCCAGAACCTAATTTATTTAGGAAATAATTTGGTCCCTACTAGTGCTGGTTATGTAATTTATTTGATGTAAAAAGTACCTATATACAGGGTGGATTTCGACAAGGGACCTTTGCAGAACTGGAAGATAGTTCAACCTTAGCACTATATTTCCCCCATAGAAACTATGGAAATATATGTTACCGTTTTCAAGTTATAGCCTTTTAAACATTCATACCAAAAACTACTTTGTGCCAACCCTAAACAGGTGGCTGGGTCAATGTTCTTACTTGTAAACAATCTTTAGACATCAGGATATTACGTTAATGTTTTTTTTTTTTTTTTTTATTCGACTGGATGGCAAACGAGCAAGTGGGTCTCCTGATGGTAAGAGATCACCACCGCCCATTAACATCTGCAACACCAGGGGTACTGCAGATGCGTTGCCAACCTAGAGGCCTAAGATGGGATACCTCAAGTGCCAGTAATTTCACCGGCTGTCTTACTCTCCACGCCGAAACACAACAGTGCAAGCACTACTGCTTCACGGCAGGATTAGCGAGCAAGATGGTGGTAGCAATCCGGGCGGACCTTGCACAAGGTCCTACCACCTGCAAACCTGTGTTGCCATTTGTCCATTCTTAGGTCTGCGTGCAACGCTAAATAAATCGTTGCAGGATTTGCAGAGGTGATTGTCTCTGGAGTATTTATGTAATTTCTTAGTTAATAATTCTAGATTAGATTACATTTTTAGAAAAATATGGCTCTGTCCATTGGAGGACATTCTAACCACAACAAATAACTCACATGACATGACATGACACTGACATTCACTCAAATGAACCCAATCGTCATAAACAATTAAAGAAGATAGTAAACTCTTTCATCATAAATAAAATCACTCTGTTTACCTACCTAAACTGATAAAAAGGTTTTAGTTCGTTAACTCGCTTCATCAAATTATTTTCGAATTAATCCCTGGTTAATCAGCAATTCATACAATTGGCTGTCCTTGTTTTTTTTTTATTTTGGTTATCGTCAAAAAAATTAATACTTAACAATATTTGACGGATATTGCGCTGAAGTTGTAGTAGGTAATAGGTTGTCATAGGAGATAGGACTCTTCATTCGCCGAGCCGAGATAGAACCAATGCATTTTTTACAACTATCGAAACTCTTTGCATGATTGAAAATCGATCATAAACATTATCATAAATACGATGTTTGAAATGAAATTGGCATTTAAGTTCATTTCATTTGCTTCCTATACATGAAAATGCCTTTGTTAGATGCACGTGGATATTTAATTTGCTCATGTTATACGCGAGCTGCAATTATAATGCGGTTGAAGCTTTACGACGTTACAGGGAAACATATCCACCACCACACCCAACAGGTCGTAGAACAATTTTACGTGCTTGTGATCGTGTCGCCAACAATCAGCCCGTTGTACCAAGAACAGCTCAGAACGATCAACGTGGAGGACCCGGTCTTGCGGCTAAACTTGAAGAAAGAATACTGCGGTATTTTGAGCGGAATCCAAAAAAAAGTTCGAGATCAGCTGGTCGACATTTCGAAATAATTCATACCGCAGTACTAAAAGTTCTTAAACACGTGCCCGCATTCACCCTTACAAAATACATACTCGGGCACGGGCTGCAGCGTGTATTATTAGACACGTTGGAACATTTGAACACCGTATGTAAAAATTGTAATAAAGTAACTGATATTCGTAATTTTGCATTTTATTTGATTTATTTGACTTTTGTGTCATTTTTACATCAGTAGGTACGATGACAACAACTCTCGGAAATAAACGTAATATCCCGAGTTTTTCCGACGGCGATTCCTTAATCTAGCCATCTTGCCGTTATGTGCAGATGCAATATAGGGTTATCACCACAGTTAAAAATGAGTGAATTTTGTATATTTTTTTTTTATTTTTTGTTTAAGTTTCTAAACATTATAAATCGACTGTGTATCACTTAAACGATGCAATATCTCCGCAAAGGTCCCTCGTCGAAATCCACCCTGTATATGCTGAAAATAAATTGATAGGTAATTATTAAATATATATTTGATGTGCAATAATATCTCTTCTATTATTAAGATATTAAATCAGTTCATGTTTCGATATTTTTGATCACCTCGGCCGCTTCGAAATATCTGATGGCGACGACTGAACAAGGGGATTTGAACAAGGGGATTTTTATATTTTATTGCAGATCTCATTATGTTGTACTTAATAAATAATAAGATGATATGTGAAATAAAATGCTGTTTCATATAGGTAAACTGCTGTATGTTATATGAAAAAGGAAGCTATATTTAAAAAAAAAATTACAAGGTATGATGTGCGTTAGACATTATTAGCTGTGTAATAATACAAATGATTAACTTTAAGATAAATAGCGGGTACGCCACGAATATAAGTTGCAGTCTATTACCTACGTAATATTTTGAGTGGAGTATTTTGCTGTGCAATCAGTAATTTTGATGTGAATTCGTTTTTTTTTTATAAAAAAGGACTCTTTTTTTATGTGCGTTTAAATACTACCTTACTTGAATATGATACATCTAGTCGCCATTACATCTTTAAAAAGTCACCAGAAGGTTAAGAATGCCGGAAAATGATCAAAAATCTCTGGTATGTAGAGAGGTTTTGAATTCGGAACAAAAAACTGTCCACTAGATACAAATACAAATCCAAATCCCATAAAAGCCTCATCTTTGAATCATTAAAAAGGTTGGACAATAAACGTATAATTTATTATAAATGTTATTAACCTTTTAAATATAGTTTATTAGGATTTCTAATATTTTTTCTATTACATAAACATAAATATTTTGGTTCCAATTGAATTCCATTTGACAAAATATTTATCCCAGCTCGTAAGAGGTAAACAGTCGCCAACAAACTGTAATATCAGTTTGGCGAGTGGATATGTACAGTAAGTAAGTGTATGTAATACCTATGAGAAATAAATTGAAAAAAAAAGTATACGGAACGCTTTTACAGAAAAAAAATAAGAGCAGCTTTGAATTCGTATTAGCCCTTCTGCTTTCATGCAAATAGGTTGCGTACTTTATTAAAAGAGCGGGAAATTTTTGCCATTTTGGAAATATTTCGTTGTCATTTAATTTATTATTGATTTACCTATTTTTAATACTATAAATTTAATTTAAAGAGGGAATTCAGCGCACTCACGCTAAAACTCTATTAAATAATTTCATAAGTAAATAAATGAGTGAAAAACTTCATTCAACCGAAATCACAGAGTGAACTTACACTTTTGACTGGTACTGTAATTTTATTTACCTATATAGAACCTAAAAATATACTTTTGTACTTACTAGGTGTCCGATATACTGCAACATTACCTCTCTTTTCGATACTGAGACGATGACTAGTTTGGTAAGAGCAATAACGTCGAAACCACTCACGGGCATGCATTATACCTCTACCGAATGATCCACTGTTACCCATTGTAGACGACGCGCAGCGCTGCACCTGAAAACAAAAAAAAAACCTCGAAATTAAATTAGGGTAGTTTATATATATAATAGTTGAGAAAAAATGAAGGTACTTACCTGTTTGTTTGCCTCTGTTTGTACGTAAAATAAACGTGTGTGCGCGGGAACATGTATGTGTGTGTGTCACCTTGCTGCCTTGATTCAGTTGCCCTCTAACAGCCAACTGACGCGCACATGTACCTGCACCCTAAGCACATCACTATCTCGACTCATTTCTTTTACTTTCGCCCTCAATAAATCCAGCGCCTGCATCCATCATTTACATCTGGTCCTTCGATCCTGGATCAGTGCGAGAGGCCTCCTCAGATTCTGAGAGCGCCTATCGGAGCTCCCGCATGAGCCCGAAACCAAGAAGAGAAAGGAACAGCCGGATCCCGCCATGAGCTCGTTCCTAATCGTGCTAATACCTAGCTTTTAGAGATAACAGATAGACGTAGGACCGTCAGATTAGCGGCTGTACTTATGAGGATTAGGGGCGTACTAAAATACTGCGACATTGCCTACTTAGGTCCCCTAAACTCGAAATATTCGCCCATCAGCTCATAGGAGCAACATAAGCGTCCTCAGTCGAATCAATTTAAGCCCCAAATAGCTGCATGTGCGCCTACCTAGCACTAGATAAGCCGATCGAAACTAAATTAAGTTAAGTTATAATTTACTTTGAAATCGCGTAAACAGGTAACGTACGACGGCAAAAACACTAGAAGAAGTCGTTTACAATCCCATCAAAATCATCATCATCCCAGCCTATATACGTCCCACTGCTGGGCACAGGCCTCCTCTCAGAACAAGAGGGCTTGGGCCATAGTTCCCACGCGGGCCCAGTACGGATTGGGAACTTCGCGCGCACCATTGAATCGCTTCGCAGGTTTGTCCAGGTTTCCTCACGATGTTTTCCTTCACCGCAAAGCTCGTGGTGAATTTCAAATGTAATTCCGCACATGAATTTCGAAAAATTCAGAGGTGCGAGCCGGGGTTTGAACTTACGACCCTCTGCTTGCCATCAAAATATCGTAACATAATTATGTTATATAATATACTCCAATCTCCCGAGCATTTAGCTTACTGCTCATAAAAATATTATTAAAAAAAAATAGCTAAATAACCCAACGACCAAAAGTACAAAGTAGTAGGGAACTATCATAAAAAAACTAAGCTTTCTAAAATTCCATAAGTCCGTGAAACGCTTTTGTTCTATCGGTAACAAACCACGTCCTGGTGTACAACATCTGGCGACCACGGGCCACGGCAACGGGCCGAAGGAAAACAAAAAAAACTGGCCAAGAGCTTGTCGGACAAGCCCAAAATAGGGTTCCGTAGCCATAACGAATAAATTAAGTAATATTTTTCTAAGGATTGCGTATTTTATGCGGAATCTTCCAAGTTTAGGTATATTTTATAAAATATTTTTTATATTTTATAAAATCTTTGTGGGTTTTCGACCATGTAGCAATTATAAAATGTCTGTCATGTTATAAATACATACTATCTGTTTTAGATGTCATTCTTATATTGAGTGAATGGATGGAGAAATCCAGACTACGGTCGCTAACAATCGTTGACACCTTACCAGGCAACAGTCTATCTGGAAATTTACATACTTACTATTCATTCGATCTCAATTTAAATATAATTGGTTGATTGATAGTTAAAATGTTTTATCGCTCATTTAAAAAGACATGAACTACGACAAAACTAGTCATGGTCTTTCGGGCGGGCATCGGGCGGGCGGGCGGTCTTCGGGCACTTCGGCCAGGCAGGCAGGCAGGCAGACAGACAGAGACAGACAGACAGACAGGCAGGCAGGCAGATAGACAGACGTTGTCGAAGAAATTCCACCGAATGTTGTAGTGTTAAAAAACCGGCCAAGTGCGAGTCAGACTCACGCACGGAGGGTTTCGTACAAATTATAAAAAAAGCTTCAAGATCAAAGGAGTGCAACTTCTGTACGAAGTAATACTGTTATTTATTTTGTGCTCATATGTTCGATTATATTAGTAATGTACAGCTATTTATAGACATTGATGAGACGCTTGCCAAGCAATATGCGTTGATGTTACAGTAAATTATTGTGATACTGTAAAAGGTAGGATATTGTCATTTTATATATATATAATATTCATCATATAATAATATAATATATAATATTATATGATGTAACTAAAAATGTATGCTTTTCGCAATTTTTCTTTTATCTGTGCTATAAGAAGTTCATCATCAGCCCGAAGACGTCCACTGCTGGACAAAGACCTCCCCCTTAAAACGCCACAATGAACGACAACTTGCCACTTGCATCCACCGGTTTCCCGCCACTCTCACGATGTCGTCAGTCCACCTGGTGGGAGGCCTGCCAACGCTTCGTCTTCCGGTTCGTGGTCGCCACTCGAGGACTTTTCTCCCCCAACGGTTATCTGTTCTTCGAGCGATGTGGCCTGCCCATTGCCACTTCAATTTGCATATTTTTCCAGCTATGTCAGTGACTTTAGTTCTTCGACGAATTTCCGTATTCCGGATTCTATCGCGCAAAGAAACTCCAAGCATAGCTCTCTCCATAGCTCGTTGCGTGACTTTGAGCCTCTCTAAGAGGCCAACAGTTAAGGACCACGTCTCAGCGCCATAAGTCATCACTGGCAACACACACTGGTCGAAGACTCTAGTCTTCAGGCACTGCGGAATATTGGACGAGAAGACATCACGAAGTTTCCCGAACGCTGCCCATCCGAGTTGGATTCTTCGGGCGACCTCTTTGTCGAAGTTGGACCTACCCAACTGGACAACTTGTCCAAGGTAAACATAGTGGTCAACAACTTCGAGTACATCGCTCCCAACGATAACCGGCACGGGTGTGACATGGACATTTGACATGATTTTAGTCTTGTCCATGTTCATCTTAAGACCCACCTGTTGGGAGACGATACTGAGGTCACTGAGCATAGTATTGAGCTCCTCCAGCGACTCCGCCATTATGACTATATCATCGGCAAAACGAAGATGGGTGATGTACTCGCCGTTGATATTGATGCCGAACCTGTTCCAGTCCAAGAGCTTGAAAACGTCCTCCAACGCATTTGTGAACAGTTTCGGAGAAATAACGTCTCCCTGTCTCACACCTCGCTGCAGTTGGATTGGTTGTGTACTCTCGTCCTGCAACCGGATCGACATAGTGGCGCTGCTGTACAAACTCTTTAACACCTCGATGTATCTATAGTCAATATGGCATCGCTGAAGGGACTGCAGTACAGCCCAGGTCTCGATTGAATCGAAGGCTTTTTCATAGTCCACAAACGCTAAACATAGTGGCCGATTATACTCCTCGGTCTTCTGTATAATCTGGCGGAGCGTGTGAATGTGCTCTATGGTGCGCCTTTACGGAATCCAGCTTGTTCGGGAGGCTGGAAATCATCAAATCTTCGCTCGAGACGATTCGTAATGACCCTCGAAAACAACTTGTATACATGACTAAGGAGTGAGATGGGTCTATAGTTCTTCAATAAGGTATTGTCGCCTTTTTTGAAGAAGAGCACCACCACACTCCTGTGCCATGCTTCCGGCGTGGTACCCTCGAGTATGACGGAATTAAATAACCTCTGGAGGACTACAAGTACCGGTTTACCACCCGCTCTCAGAAGTTCTGTCGTGATTCCGTCATCCCCGGAGCCTTGTTGTTTTTAAGTTGTTTGAGAGCCACTCTAATCTCGTACAGGCTGATATCTGGGATGTCTTCAGTGTAATGACGGGTTAGTTTAGCTCTGGTATCTTGAGCTGCACCTACAACGGGCTTCTGTGTCGAGGCATATAACTGTTCGTAAAACCTTTCAAGCTCTCTCAACAACTCCGGTTTCGATGAGATGATACTGCCATCGTCGATCTTCAACTTAGTCATTTGGCTTTTCCCAATAGACGAATTCTTTGCAAACACTTTAGAGCCCTGGTTCCGCTCAATTGCTTCCTTAATACGTGCAGTATTAAAGGCACGCACATCGTGTCGCATGGATTTTGAGATTCGCCTATTAAGTCTGCCATATTCCGACATGTCAGTTGAAGATTGCAGCCTCATCTCGTTCCGAAGTTCCATTAATTTAATGGTTTCATTGGAGAGCTTCTGAGGTCTTTTCCGGCGCGGAGCCTTGAAGAACTGGGACCCCACGGCCTGAACAGTTTCTACCAGCCCGTTGTTGATCTCGTCCGCTGTTTTGCATTCGGCTAGGCACTGGAAGCGATTATGCAATAAGAGTTGAAAGCTTTCGGGGTTCTGGATTTGGGCAGGACAAGGACGGAGCGTGGACTTCACAAGACGTGACCGTTCTAGCTTCACATTAATATTCAGTGTGCCTCTGACAATACGATGACCTATCGGTGATTCTGAGTATCAGGTATGCTACCCTGCTCGACACACTATCGACTTTTACCACGTTATTAATTAGGGACTTGCGGACGAGAAACCCGACACCACCCTGAGACTTTCGGTCTCCTTCCCGGAAGAAGAGCATGTTGCCAGACTCCAGGATTATCGTATCCTGCCCCTTTCGTCGGACTTCCGATAATCCCATGATGTCCCAACGCAAACTACTCAATTCTTCCTCCAGCTCAATGAGTTTCTCATCTGTCCTCAGCGTGCGAATGTTGTGCGTGGCCAGGGCCAATGTCCGGTGGGGATGGTAGCGAGGAGTCACCCGGAGATTCTTCGCACCCCTTGCTCCTCCGTTACCTGGCCCGCTACCAAGGCCAGGGATAAAGGAGCTGCCGGGGACTAGGGGCCGCGGCTTATTTGTACCTATCATTTTTTATTTGGGGGGGGGGGGTTGCCATAATCCCCACGCTTGGCAGGCGGCTTGGGGATCGCAGTGTTTGCTGATGGTTTACGCAGAAGACGCTGCTGCCCGTCTTCTGGATTTTTCCCTTAGTTGCCTTCTACGACACCCAACGGAATGAGATGGGGGGGAGCTATTCTTGTCCGGCCACCCCACGGACTACAAGAAGTTGCTTTGTACCAAATTTCAAGATTCTGAGTTCACGGGAAGTAAGTACCCTGTAGGTTTTGATTCCCTTGCAAGTGTCGAAAATTTGCAGCATAAACGGCTGTATCTTTTGATTGTGTTGGCTTAGAAGTTTGATTTTCTCACAGCTCCAAGGTACAGTAGACCTGACTATTTGATATTAATTTCAGCTTGATACTTCCACGTGTTCCTTATAAAAAGGGTCTTGAAAGACAGACGGACAAACAGACAGACAGACGAACAACAAAGTGATACGACAAGGGTTCCGTTTTTTCATTTTGTTTTTTACGGAACCGTAAAAATAATAAACAATATACAATACATAAAAATAATACGAAGTGGTTTACTTAAATAGAATTAAACGAGCTATATGCATACATCAGATAAATTTATTTCTTTATTAAAATGCATTTAATTTAGACAAAAAATTTAAACTTTACTTACATGCGTTTCAGTTTTTTTTATCACCCTGGGGGTGAAGGGACCTTTTGGGAGAGCTGTAGTACATGGTTACTTAAAAATGACAATATTCTACCTTTTACAGTATCACAATAATTTACTGTAACATCAACGCATATTGCTTGGCATCTTGGCAAGCGTCTCATCAATGTCTATAAATAGCTGTACATTACTAATAGAATCGAACATATGAGCACAAAATAAATAACAGTATTACTTCGTACAGAAGTTGCACTCCTTTGATCTTGAAGAAAGCCGCCGTTTTAATAACCTACAGAATTAGGTATGTACCGCGTTCAATCTAAATCGCACCAAGCCAAGAGCACAAGAGCAGTTATTTGTTGTGCTGCCTTTTGTTCCAAACATACCTACGCCGCCAACCCGAGTGTAAGGGAAGGGTTATCACTTTTTCAGAAAATGAATATAAAACAATCCAACTAAACGTTTAGAAATATTATTTATTTTGCAATATGTGTGTTTAGAAAAATGTCAACTATGTCAATTCTTAGTGCGTTGTGGTTACAAATGGGTATTTAAGAAAAAGCTTTAAAACTCAGCATAACAAACGGTGATGCATTAAAAAGTGAACGAAAAGAGGACATATAAAAAGTACATATCTTTAACATGTGTTAAGATTTTTCTATCCATTTTTTAATCATTTGCTTCACATACTCTCTATCTTTTAAGAGTGCTGGATTGGAAGAGTCCAAATACAACAGTGCACTGTTAGAAGTTCCATTTGTTATTCTCACCACTGCAGTGTCAGACAGATCTTTAAGTACTCCTAGTCTACGCCAAGGATCCATGTCTCCATGAGTGAACACCACATTTGTTACTTTAGGCGTAATTCCACCATACATTGCATTGGTCTCTGCTACTCCATCGTCGACTCGTTTCTCGTTGAAATCCTCGCCAAATATGGCTTGACATTGTTTTATGTAATAATCAAGTGGTACATTGTGAGCATAAGGCTGTTTATCAGAATTCGTGGTGTCAAAATAACCAAATTCAGTACATGCCTGGTAAGCCCAAACAGTATACCACTTCTTTCTATGTGCCCTCATGTAATGCATTATATCTTTAAAGCTATAGTTATAACACATCCAAATGCCCGGTGTAATTTGTGTCCATTTTTTGGGTTTAAATATTGTTTCAGCTGCACTACTTGTAGCGCTACTATATTGGGAAGTCAATTGTTCATGGAAAATTTCAACACTTTTTTGCATTGATTGCTTCCATTTTTCTGTAAGAAGGTAGCGACATTTATTTTTTATATCATCAGGGGTATGATGTGCAGCAACATTTCCGAACATAAAAGAAATTATGCTTTCGAGAAACGATTGTTGATTCACTATGACTCTCATATCGCAGTGATGACAAATTCCGAATTCTTTTTTTAGTTTTTCAATTCCACTTGGAGTCTTCAACAATTCCGTGATGCGTTTAAAAAAATCATTAATTTTGTTAACACAATCAGCGGACCCATATTTTTCATACGTATCACTAACCGCCTCAAGATATTCGTAAAAATCTTTTTTTGCCAAAACAGGCGCACTGCTCGACACTGCAGCGTCTACGAGGTCAGGGTAAAGAAGTCTCATCCAAGCAGCGAGATTCCCCGCATATGATCCGCCAATCACAACTACCTTTGACGATTTAAATTCGGCAGCAGACTTAATAGTTTTAATTAACGCAGCCAAGTCAGCCAACGCTTGTTTCGAGCTCAAATACTTCATTGACGAGGTGTCTATTATATCAACGGGCATACTTTCTCCATAGTAACGATGTTCTGATAAAAAAAGAGCTCCATTTGTTTCATTCGCTAACTGACACGTAAAGAGGCAATACCTTTCTATGAGCTCAGAAAACATCTCAAAGTGACCGCCAATCAACAGGTAAATGGGTCCGTTGGGCTTCCAAAAAGTAAGTCTCTTGTAATATCTCATCTTCCAGGTTTCATTATTTGTATTAAAGTGATCAAGCGGCTGTTCAATCCATTCTTCCGAAGTGTCACTCACGTCATTATTTTTATTAGTTAAATAATTTTTCCATTCCAGTACGCCACGGTGTTGAAAAAACACAAAACAACATGAAAAGCCAAAATTGATGACGATTAGTGCACTAATCAATTTTATAAAATACATATTTGATACAAGTGAGCGAGTGCTCTTGCTTTTCTATGAGTAACGTCTAGTCGTCGCGTTTAAATAATATGCTTTTTAACATACCACTGTTATTTTATGAGTTATAAATGAAATTCTATTACATTTTATTAGTATCCTTACTTATTTTTAAACGATTAAATAGTAGATTGTACAAAAAGAGCATAAAACGAGCCATTTTACCCAAGACGTTCATATAACCACCCGAGCCGGTACGGCGAGGGTAGATAGACACGTCGAGGGGAAAATGGTTTTAATGCTCGAGTTTTACACTCTGCCACAGAATATATAATAGTACTGACGTACAGAATGGACACGCTCCGCCCCGCACCGGATCGAGTTACCCCACCCTTCAAGCGCAGATTGCAGGAAAACCGTAGGAAAGCAGTCGGGCGCGCAACGCGATGTATGTCGGCCGCAACGTCGCACGGCACTAAGTTCGGGAGCAATAACTTTGCGAAATGGTGATATATTGTTCATTGTATGGGTGTTTGTCAACAGCCAAAGATAAGAAGTTTATTTCGATTTCCGAAGGACGTAAAAAGGTAGGTAAGGTACCTAACCAACTTTAATTAGCAACATGCAATTAGAAAAAACCAATACCTAGGTTTAAAAGTTTGTATCTATAATGTATAAATAGACGTCTTATATTAGTCGGTAGGTATTTGTAAAAATGATTTATTAATTCTTTCCTATCAATAGATCAATATCTTATCTACAATCACTATACTAATTATATAACAAATTGTCTTTACAAAATAAACTAGGTATACACTCATTCACTTGTTTTTAAACACTTAATTTAGACAAACGATACCTAAGTACTTTCCGCAGCTATCTCTTTCTATGCCGCTATACAGTCGTGCAGTCGCGAGTCGCCACACATGATCTTCCGAACGCTGTAACTTTGTTTTCGTCCGCGCGGTCGTAATAATTATTTTGATCAGTTAGAGAGTATTTTACTATTTTAAAATAGCTCTTTTCTTACTACGCTATTTTCTTATTACGCTATTATAATACGCGATTAGGCTCTTCAAGTAGGTACCTACGGATTAAATTTTTTCAGGTGTAAAGGTCGTTCAGATTTAAACAATGAAACTGTGGAAAATCTAAACGTCAGTTACTACATTTGTGATTTACACTTTAAAAATACAGATCGTCTAGCAAAAAAAATTAAACGTGATGCAGTTCCGACTCAAAATTTGCCACAAGATATTCGTCTAGATCGAGCAAAATATACTCAAACTGAAAAATAGTATTTCTCAGCGCATATGAACAATAGAAGATGCTTCACAAACTTCAATTCCGAGTGTTTCAGATTGTTCAACACAGACTACGAAAGATTTGTCTGCCAACACACCACGTAAAAAAAATTGCTTAGGGAATATAAAACTATTTCCTAAAAACCCGAAAATCAGTCATATTCTAATAATTTGTCGCTCGTACAAAGTCACATAATTTTCCGTGAAATCCGCGCGCCGGCAGTTCATTGCTCGGCTCGGTGGCCGTGAGTCCGCGAGCAAGCGCCAACTTGTCAGCTGGCGCGCGAGAAATTGAGGTTCCTACCCTGCCTACTTCCTTTTCTTAATAATAATGCTTTCTAAAAGTATCGCGATTAATACGACATGAAATAACTAATTAGGTACCGAATAATTAGTTCAAGTTTGTAGTCATATATTTATTGTAATTTAAAATAATAATGCTTAAATACATAGACAGACACATTTTAAGTAGGTTTTAATAAAAATATATGATTAACGATTACATTTATTTACACATTTAAGCCATACCTACATACCCTATAGTACTAGGGTTTTGCGATAGTCAGCCCTGTGCAGCTTACGCACACATTGACGCGTGTACAGAAATCGTCGCGCCTATGTAGATTCAAGAACGCGTATTTTGTATGGCGTGTCTGCCCTGTGGTAGTGGATATAAATAAATTACTTTCTCATAGTCACCTACTAAGTATGTACCTTTTATTGTTCACGCATTACTAATATAATTATGAATTTTTAGCGTTATTGATGTATTTTGATTGATTCTATTGATTTTTAGTTTTATAATAATTAAAATTATTGAAAAATATAATATGTAGAAACTTCTTTGTTTGTGGCTGTTTACACCTGATTGCCTTGGTCTTAGACGAAAATTGTACTTTATGCACTAGAGCATAAAAGGTCATTTTATGTCGCCTAGATTCAGCATAAACTCTAACTTTACGAGCATGATAAGTGAAAAATTGTATTTATAATTTTTTAACATATTTCAAAGTAACAAAAAAAAAGTAAAGTATGTTTCTAAGAGGCCTTATGATTAGTTTGAAGTACGTGCCTAGTCCAATAAATAATAATAAAATATGTAAGAAAGATGTATGTGGTTAAGATCGCGGGATCGCGGTGGATGCGAAAAGCACAAGACCGGTCTGAGTGGAGAGCCTTGGGGGAGGCCTATGTCCAGCAGTGGACGTCTTTCGGCTGACATGATGATGATGATGTAAGTAAGTAAGATCTGATTAAAGCTTGTCCCAGAAAAAAATGTCCCTTTAAAATTTATATCGAAAATACAAACTAAAACACAGATACACAGAAAAACCAGAAAAAGAGACCAACGCTGCGTACTAATACCGCTACACCCCCACTGGACAGGAGTACAGACACGAATTTCTAATATGCACCACATATCTCAGCTTGTTTGTTTATTATTTAGTCACTTAAGCAGCGACACTATGTGGCCAGGTGCCAACGGGGCCCTATTACTGAGACTCCGCTGTCTGTCTGTCTGTCTGTCTGTCCGTCTGTCACAGGGCTCTATCTCTTAAGCCATAAAAGTTAGACACTTGAACTTTTCACAGATTATGTATTACTGTGGCCGCTATCACAACAAATACTAAAAATAAAATAAAGTTAGAAATTAAAGGGGGTCGTCATACAAGAAACGTGTTTTTTCAGCGTTTTTTGGTTGCTAGGCGTTATTAAGGCGACCGAGTCGACTAGCAACGGGTAGCTATGTCGTTTGAATATTTACCTTTAAGTTTGCGATTTTAATGATGTTTTATAAAAGCTTCTATAGTATAATATAGTGACTGTCTGATTGTGTGGTTTATTCGTTTTTGTGCAAAATTAATAAAGCCATTTATGAACCACAAACCTCAATGAAGCCAACTTTGATAAAGCGCTCGCCAAATCCACACCGTACTAACCTCACTATGTTTACCTAATATTTTTACACTAAACAAATCATACTAAGTATTTAACACTATTTACAAGGTATAAATATGTACAGTTTAAAATTTATTCACACTAGTCGAGCTTTTTATTATTTATTGTTACTTAACTAAGGGACCCCATACATCCCTGTAGTATTATTACTATTTTTTTTGTATTTTTTTTTATTTAATTGTATACTGTAGTTTTTAAGTATTTTATTTTAATTATTTTATCTTGAAAAAATGACTTTCTGCCAAGTTAGTTAAAAAAAATGACGTGTAAAAGTGCCCATTGCGGCCTATTTTATTTACTGAATGGGTTGAATTTGATTTTAATTTGAAATTTGAATTTAAATTTGAATTCGAGTTGTTTTTTTAGAAAAATATGGCGCTCTCTATTGGAGGACCATTTTGCCAGTGTATAGTAGGTTTTGCCGTTGTACGGTAAAAAAAATCTGGAAAATTAAATATGAGACGTAATGGTGGATGAACGACGACAGCGCGAAATCCATCAAAAAAAACTTCTTATTATTTAATTATGTAACATACGAAGTCCGCCGAATTTCCCGCGAATGAACTGCGCTGACAGATATTTATTTTTAACCCCGCGCGCGGCAAGTTGCGGGCAATGGCTTCAGAAACAAACAGCCAGAACCAAAGAGGATGAGATTTTTATTTGAAATACTTGCACAAGTGCTTACATTTCGGCGATATTTTTAGAAGCTTTACTTTAGCTGCCTTGTTTGTTTATGAAATTAAATGAAATGATTTATTCATGTATGCGGAGATTGGGTTACAGTTGTAGTTACACTTGCAACTTTAGAAGTCTCACCAAACCCTACCTTTACAGGTGTACTACTTGTTCTATTATAATTTTTGGCATTGCAGTTTGTAGTTTTAATAAACTCTGGCTGAACATTTAAATTAATTTTAGGTTTTAAATACTGGTGAGACACTAATAATTTAGTTTTTGAATTTCGATTCATTAAAAGTTGAGCTGGTGAAAAATTTGTGCCAGACACAGGTGAGGATCTATACTGTAACAACGCTAATCTAAAATCAGTCTTATCTTCACAGCATTTAGTTAATATTTTCTTACAAATCTGGACGGCTCGTTCAGACATCCCATTAGATTGAGCATACCTTGGGGTTGAAAAAGTAAATTTAAAACCGAAATCTGAAGCAAATTTCTTGTATTCTTTAGAATCAAAAGGTACATGGTCAGAAACTACTTCACTTGGTATTCCAAAGTTTGAAAAATATAATATAAATAAAACATAAATACCTATACCTACCTACCTATACCTAATAGCTACCTACCTATATAAATACCTCTACAATTAATTACTGAAGTTGCACTTTTATTAGGCATTAATTTCATATCTATCCATTTAGAAAAATAATCTACAATTACCAGGTAATTTTATTTTTAAATTCCATGATGTCTATGCCCGGTTTTGAAAAGGGTAACTCTGGTACCTCATGACTGTAATAATAGCGGCTCTTTAATATTATTATTTTGGTAAGTTTGACATACAAAACACTTTTTTATGAATTCTTCCAAATGGTTATCCATTTTAGGCCAGTAATACATATTCCTAGCTAATTGCTTCATTTTTGTTGTGCCTAAATGACCCTCATGTAGTTTGTGCATGGTGGATGATCTTAATGACTTAGGTATCATTAATCTAGATTTTAAAAATACTAAACCTTCATCATTTGTGATATCACCTCTCAATTTGTAATAAAACCGTAAGTCATCAGGAACATCTTTATTATTGTCAGGCCAGCCATTAATAGTAAAGCCTATGAGTTTTACTAACCCATCATCCTGTGATGTATTTAATATTAATTCACTTTTCTGCTCCTCTGTACACTGTAAGTAGCGAGCACGACCTACACAGTGAATAACTTCATACATATATGTGTCATCAGTATCACTAACATTCATGAAAGAGCGAGACAGAAATTCAGCTATATACATTAATTTTCCTTTTAAATAGGTGAACTCTATGTCATACTTTAATAGTTTTAATTTAAGTCTTTGTAGTCTGGGTGACGGTATATCATGTATGTATTTCTTTAATAAACTCTAATGGTTTGTGATCATTTAAAATTTGACACTTGTTTTCATAAATAAAATAGTGAAATTTTTTAGTTGCCCAGACAACACTTAATAATTCTTTTTCAATTTGAGAAAATCTTTGCTCAGAAGGAGTCAGCCTTCTCGAAGCATAACAGACTGGTTTGCCATTTTGTAATAAGCAACAGCCAAGTCCATCTTTTGAAGCGTCACATTGTAGTACAATAGGTAATTTAGTATTAAAATTTTGTAAAACGGGTGCCTCTGTAACTATTTTCTTAATATTATTAAATACTGTTTCATGTACTGAGGTCCACAACCAAGTTACATCCTTTTTTAATAAAAGGTGGAGAGAATTGACCATACCGAGGAATATCTGTAATTCCTTCTTATTAGTTGGACTTTTAATACTGTTAATGGCATCAACCCTTTCCGGGTCAATTTGCATGCACTGTCCAGAAACAATGTGACCAAAATATTTCACTTCGGTTAATCCATATTGAAATTTACTTTTATTAAATCTGACAAAACAAGAACATAAATTCTTTGGCACGTTTAAATACTTGATATAATACTTCGTCATGTTCCTGCTGAGAATTTCACATATTAAAAGGTCATCACAATAAACTACCACACCGGGAATGTCACCAAAAGCTGTTTCGCTGTATCTTTGGAACACTTCGGGGGCTACAGAAATTCCAAAGGACATCTTAAAAAATTATAGCAGCCATAAGGGCTATTAAAAGTACACAAGTCACTAAGCGTTTCTGTTAATTTAATATTATAAAATCCATCAGACAGATCTAGTACTGAAAAATATATTTTATTACTTAATTTAGGTACTTACCTACTATCCCATCTAATGTCGGTATTAAATGGTGTTAATTAGAAATTAACGGGAAGACAAATTCGCTTTTCTTTTCGATAATGAAAATTCGTTTGATGTTCGATTATAATTATATTCATTTCCAGATATTCATTTCTCAAGATATCAAACTCAATTCACTAACTGGTTTACTCAGAAATGGGATGGGGTGAGTCGCCATTCTAAGCTCATTATTTTTAGAGTGTAGAAAACAAAAAACTTTCCATATTAGGGCTAGCAGGCCACTGCTATGGGAGGGTGGGTAATGGATATATCTTCAAATGAAGCGACTCATATAATAATGATCGAACTTCGCTTGAGAAGTTCGTTTGATCATATATTATATTTCATCGCTTCATTTTTCAGATATAAATATTCACCAGGTAGAATTTTAGAGCTGAAAGTTTTTTTTTTTTTTTTTTCTATGTAATAAAATAATATATATCCGGTCACTGATTGATACAGATTACTCATCATGAAAAAAAATTTTCACAATCCGGCACTTTTTATATTATCACTCTTACGAGTACCAAAAAAAAAGAAAGAAAAGAAAAATCTTAAATTAATGATTGGATGTAAAGCCAGCGGCTCTTGCAAAGTTCCCCTCATCGACAAGGGTTCTATTATAGAATCGAACAAATGTATTTGATGAAGGAGTCCATCCGGCAGCCTTACGGATGGCATCAACGCTGAGGCCCGCACGGCCCGCGGCCGAGGTGGAGGCGTGGCGAGTGCTGTGTGCGCCGAACGTTGATACATCTACTCCACTCTCCGATAGCACTTGTTTTATCCATCGACTGATTGATTGTGTCGTGGCTGGTCTGTGTGGTGGTTTGTGAGTGAGAAATAGTTTACCTTTGTTTTCTATTCTTTTACTTTTTGTGACAGAAATATAATCTTTTAAAGCGGTAGCTGGGCAAATATTGACATTTTCTAAGAAAAATGGTATTAGGAGTACAGGTTGCTCACGGCCTGGGGCGGAAGTCTTTATTATATCTGTAATTATGATCTTAGCGTTATTTTGAGAAAATGATATATTTTCTAATTTAATTAATGATAAGGTTTGTACTCTATGGGCTGTACAAAGTGCTAATAAAATTGCTAATTTCTTTGTAATTTTGTCCAGATTCAAAGATGTGTTGGGATGCCATTCTGCAACGTGATTTAAAACGCGTTGAGGGTCCCAGGTCTGTGTATACTTGGGAACTGTTGGCTTTAGTTTGTAAGCTCCTTTTAGCAATCTACTTACTCGTTCGTCTGAACCGATTTTGTTTCCGAGAAGTAATGACAGCGCAGATCTATGAGAATTGAGACTTCCGTACGAGCAGCCGCCACTGAACTGGTCCGTTAAAAAAGATAAAAATGGGGATACGGATGGTTGAAAAGGATTAATATTTCTGCTGTCACAAAACCGCCACCATGCTTTATATGTGACATTGTACTGTTTTACCGTGCCATCGGAGAGCGATGCTAGCATGAGGTCAAGGGCCTCTGGTGGGCATCTTTGGGAGAAAGCTTGCCGGAGAGCCTCGCGACACCCAGGGTAAGGCTCGCATGAAGAGGATGGTGTTCTCTGGAATGTGATCGTAAAAGATTCTTATTAGGGCGCAAGAACAAGATGTCGGACGCTAATAACCCTTGTAGTAGGGGGAACCACGGCTGAGAAGGCCAGTAAGGGAAAACGAGTATTCCGTGTGCCTTGTCATCCATTATTTTTCTTAAACAATTTAGTATTATGGAAAACGGGGGGAATGCGTAAAAATAACATCCAGCCCAGCTAATAGTAAAAGCATCTACAGCCATTGCATCTGGATCCGGTCGCCAAGAAACAAATTTCGTACACTTGGCATTGGTACGAGAAGCGAATAAGTCTATGTTTGGTTGCCCGAACTGTGACACAATGAATTGAAAGCTGGTAGCGGAGAGTTCCCATTCGGTGTCCGGATTTATAATCCTAGATTCAGCGTCAGCCCGGTTTTCTTTAGTATTGACGTATGACGCGTAAATCCAAATATTTCGCTTCTCGCACCATTGCCAAATTTGTCTAGCAATCTCGTTTAAGTGGGGGAATTGTATTCCGCCCATACGGTTTATATAGCTAATGGCTGTAGTGTTATCTACCCGCAATAGTATCGCGCAATTGGTTTCTTTAGATGCTAAACTCTTGAGTCCGAGAAAGATTGCTAATAGTTCCAGATAATTTATATGGTGATTACGTTCACTAACTGACCACCCCCCGTGAGCGCGTTCATCTTCGCGAACTGCGCCCCAGCCGGTTCGTGAAGCGTCTGTGTAGATTTCAATTTTATAATTGGCGTTTCGCATTGGATGCGATGTTGTTTTAATGTTATTGACCCACCAAGTAAGATCCTCGAGGATAATACTATGTAAGTTAATCTTACTCTCATAATTCTGGTTTTCTAGTAACGCGAGATATTTTTGGCGTTCCAATAACTTGGTGTACAACCAACCGTATTGGACAGCCGGGCACGCTGCAATTAGATTACCGATCAATTGAGCAAATTCTCGAATAGTACATGTGGGTAGACCAGTAAACTTCTGAACCAATTGCGCAATAGTGTTGCGTTTATTATCCGGGAGGGAAACAGTTAGATTCTTAGTGTCAAAGAGGAACCCTAAGAATTTACAAATTTGCTTAGGCTGGAGCGAACTTTTCTCAAAATTTATGACAAACCCTAGACACTGTAATAGTTTCAAAGTTTCATCTACGTTAGATTTGCAATCCTCATAACTGTTGCCAATGCAGAGGATATCATCTAGGTAGACTACCGAATTAAAGCCCGCCCTTCTCAAATGAGATATGACTTCTCTCATAATCTTAGTGAACACCCTAGGGGCCACGGACAGGCCATAAGGCATTGACGTGAACTCATAGGTCGTGGTCTGAGTGTTTCTCTTAAATTGAAATCTTAAATATTTTCTGTGTTCAGTATGAATTGGAATTAGTAGGTAGGCTTCTTTTAAATCAATTGTGGCTAAGTATCCATTTTGAGGTATTAACTTTGCCGCTGTACGGTAATCTTCCATCTTGAAATGAAACTTTGAAACATATTTATTTAACGGTTTCAAATTTAATATGAAGCGTTTGCTGCCGTTTGTCTTAGGGGCAAGGAATATTTTGGAGACAAACTGGTCTCTGCTTGGAAGGCATTCTTTTACGGCACCTAAGTCAACGAGTTTTTGAATCGCAGTTGACATTTCCTGGTGCTCTAATTCTGAAAAGGTATTGCAAGGGACGTTTGTTTGACGAACGTCCTTGCAAAAAGGTATGTAAAGACCATTTTGTATCCAATCTAAGATTACCGAGTTGGAGCAAATTTTCGTCCAACAATTAAAAAAGTTCTTAATTCTGCCTGCATGTACCTGAGTCCCTACGGCGCCGGGGCACGAGGCTTGTTTGCTGCTGCCGGCTTCGGCGCTGGCTGCTGGTGCGTCAAGCTCTGATATGGACGGCGGCTCTGTGGTGTCATTTTCTTCCCGCCACGGTTGCCTCGGTTTGAAGGGTACCGGGGTGGGCCGGACCAGTTTCCCGAATTCGAAGAGCGGTTGCTGGTGGACTGAGAGCTGGACGGTTTCGGATTGGGCTTTTTGATTTGCAGACCCTGTCGTTCGATAGCTTTGGCTGCCTTGATCTTTTCTGAAAGTTTGTTTCCGAACAGAGTTTCGTCTCTTACGGAATCTTGAACTACGTGAAGGAAGTTCTTATCCAGGTTTGGTGTAATGAGCTTTATGCGGCTATTCGTATTTATGGTGTGCAAATCTGAGAGTATACGGCAGGCATTGCTAAGATGTTGGATGGCGCTTTTCTTGTCCTCCCCATTTAGGAGAATATTAAGCGCTCTGTTAATTGCCGTTATCCCCGACCCGAGTTGCTGTTGGTGAGCTACCAGGATCTTATCTCTGTTTCTCACAGAGTCTATAACTGCCGCTGAAATCTCTGCGTTTAGTTTAGGCGCTTGCAGGAGCCTACAGTTGTCGGGGATTAAATACTCCTTCAACATTGTTTCTTTCTTATCTTTAGGCAGGCCTTTGACGAGTAGAGGAAGCCACAATTTAGCTAAACTCTCGTGAATTTTTTCTCCAAACTCTGGAGTATCACTAGTGGACTCACCGAGGGCATCTAATAATTCCGGGTCCAATTCTGGTTCCGCAGTTTCACCGTTCGGATTTTGTTCCGTCAAAACTGCCTCTAAGACCGGTGGCTCGACCGGCTCCAGTGCGGGCTCAGGTTCCGGCGTAGGGTCGGGCTCTGGCATTGGCTCAGGCCCTGTGATCGATGGTGCAGGACTCTGCCCTGAAGCGTTCCCGCCATCGTTCGCGTTAGCGATAAGGTTCGGGCCAGGTTGGTCGACATCTTCGGCACCTAAAATGAATATTTATAGGCTTAGAAAAGTGAATTACTTCAACGAACGAGGCTCCCGGCCTATTCTGATGAAGAATTTTGTTTCAACGAACTAGGCTCTCGGCCTGTCCTGATGAAGGTTATTATTTCAACAAACAAGGCTCACGGCCTGTTCTGATGAAAGCTGATAACGTATGTAAAAACTACATGTGCTAACGAAACATAATCTTAGGCTCGTGAGTCGGCGAGTCGTTATAATATGAAAATAAAATATGCTTACCCTCATTATTCGAAGAATCTGATATAGTGCGTATACGGCGATGTCGTCCGATATCGCGTTTACGTAATTTTTTAATTTTGCGTTCGTAACGCTCGATCTTTTCTTCCGCACTTCGTTTTGGCATTATAACTTCAGATTTATTAAAATTTTAATTATAAGGTGCTAGAAAAAACTGCAAACTTATTGGGGACGCGTGCTGTCGTCACCGTGCACGAAAAAGGAATGAGCTTAGAATGGCGACTCACCCCATCCCCTAGTCGGTGGTGGTGGTGGGGATAAACCAGTTCACAGTCAACTTCACTTCCGTTTAAGTCAGTTGAGTGTCTTTTAAGCGTGCATAGTCACCTGTAGGTTAAAGGGACTACCTGGTGAATATTTATATCTGAAAAAGGTGAAGCTATGTCATACTTTAATATAATTTAAGTCTTTGTAGTCTGGGTGACGGTATATCATGTATGTATTTCTTTAATAAACTCTAATGGTTTGTGATCATTTAAAATTTGACACTTGTTTTCATAAATAAAATAGTGAAATTTTTTAGTTGCCCAGACAACACTTAATAATTCTTTTTCAATTTGAGAAAATCTTTGCTCAGAAGGAGTCAGCCTTCTCGAAGCATAACAGACTGGTTTGCCATTTTGTAATAAGCAACAGCCAAGTCCATCTTTTGAAGCGTCACATTGTAGTACAATAGGTAATTTAGTATTAAAATTTTGTAAAACGGGTGCCTCTGTAACTATTTTCTTAATATTATTAAATACTGTTTCATGTACTGAGGTCCACAACCAAGTTACATCCTTTTTTAATAAAAGGTGGAGAGAATTGACCATACCGAGGAATATCTGTAATTCCTTCTTATTAGTTGGACTTTTAATACTGTTAATGGCATCAACCCTTTCCGGGTCAATTTGCATGCACTGTCCAGAAACAATGTGACCAAAATATTTCACTTCGGTTAATCCATATTGAAATTTACTTTTATTAAATCTGACAAAACAAGAACATAAATTCTTTGGCACGTTTAAATACTTGATATAATACTTCGTCATGTTCCTGCTGAGAATTTTCACATATTAAAAGGTCATCACAATAAACTACCACACCGGGAATGTCACCAAAAGCTGTTTCGCTGTATCTTTGGAACACTTCGGGGGCTACAGAAATTCCAAAAGGACATCTTAAAAAATTATAGCAGCCATAAGGGCTATTAAAAGTACACAAGTCACTAAGCGTTTCTGTTAATTTAATATTATAAAATCCATCAGACAGATCTAGTACTGAAAAATATATTTTATTACTTAATTTAGGTACTTACCTACTATCCCATCTAATGTCGGTATTAAATGGTGTTAATTAGAAATTAACACTTTATTTAAATCTTTGGGATCTAGACAAATTCTTAATGAATCATCTTTCTTTTCGATAATGACAAGATTACTCACAAAAGTTTTTGGGTGTTCGACCTTAGCAATTACTTGTTGATCCTCCAGAGACTTCAGCTTCTCCGCAAGGCGAGTCATCAGCGCGTTAGGCACTCGACGAGGGGGTCTCACTACTGGTTCCACTCCTGGCTGAACGCGTAGCTCCAATGGGTTTTTAAATTCACCCACACCCTGAAAAAGTTGAGCATTGTTATTAATCATTAATTCCATGTCATTTGAGGTATCAGTTTTGACTATATTAATATTATAGTTTTTCAAAAGTTTTAATTGTATTAATGTCTTGAGTCCTAAAATTGGTTTAGCTTTCTCCTTTATTACTAGGAACTCAGACTCAAAACCTGTCCTCATCATTCTTAGTATAGACTTTTAATTTTACTTTTCCTATTGGCATTAAGTGCCTACCACCGAAAACCTCTATTATTGTTTTTGTCTCAGACATTTTAATATTATTTTCATCATCGACAAGTTTATTGAGATCATGCTGTGAGATCGCATTGATCTGCGCACCTGTGTCACCCTTAAAAGACACTCTTTTATTATTTACTCTTAATAGCTCTGTCCATTTATTTTTACTGAGATCTATGGAGCAGACTAGCCATAAATCATGAATATTTTGTCTGAATCACTCTCATTATTATTAACAGTATGCACCTTCTTATTGTAAGTGCAGCCAACACTAAAGTGGTTGAGCTTTTGGTTTTTGCCACAAGTTTTACCATAAGCCGGACAATTTTTTGGCCCGTGCTCGGTTTTACATTTCAGACACATGTAATGTTTGCTGTTATATTTTTTACTATGGGAGTTATTTTTATTACTATTGAATATATTCGGCTTTTTTTAATCTATGATACTTATCTTTATTACTATTGTGTGAGTGTTGGGACTGGGTCTATGACTGCGACTGGACTGCAAGCACCTCCCTGATTGGACTGTTCAGTGTCTTGATGTGTTCTTTGGAGAGCTCCGCCGATCTGCAGACTTGCCTGCTTGAGTCCATTTTGCCGTGACTTTAAAGTGAGTTCGAGTTCCAGTTGTAGAGTGCAACTTGTTAGGAAGAGGGTAGATCGCTTACGTCCTATTTAATTTTGTGACTGACGGTTATACCAGCATACCCGCGATTCTCCAGTCTTCTCGTGAGCATGGCGCATGAAACTGTGCCGAAATATCGAGCTTCAGTAAGATCAAGGTACGCGGAACAAAACCCGAATTTAATTCATAAAATTAGTCGTGATCGCGATACACACAAATATCACGCCTGTATTCCCAAATGGGATAGGCAGAACACACGAAACGTTACCGCTTCGGAGCTACTTTTAGCAATTTTAGGTGTTAAGTGACCGTGATAATTTTAAATATTACAATTTACACGTGTCCTATTGGTACATTGTTTGGTTATCAATATAATTTACAGGAGTATTCGCTTTCGTTTTACTGCCTAGCGATAAAAGTTACATTTATCAAAATGGCTTATTGGCATTCTTGCCTGTAATCGCTATCATAAATACGAGTATGTATTCAGTACATATTATGCTGTGTTTGACCTATCGCCTCTCAGGCCGTGGTGGCCTAGTGGTTTGACCTATCGCCTCTCAAGCAGAGGGTCGTGGGTTCGAACCCCGGTTCGCACCTCTGAGTTTTTCGAAATTCATGTGCGGAATTACATTTGAAATTTACCACGAGCTTTGCGGTGAAGGAAAACATCGTGAGGAAACCTGCACAAACCTGCGAAGCGATTCAATGGTGCGTGCGAAGTTCCTAATCCGCACTGGGCCCGCGTGGGAACTATGGCCCAAGCCCTCTTGTTCTGAGAGGAGGCCTGTGCCCAGCAGTGGGACGTATATAGGCTGGGATGATGATGACATATTATGCTAGCGGAACCGGCAGACGTCGTCCTGCCCGAAAAACATTAAAATTACGATAACATACCAGCAACAGCGTTTTACGCGGGTAACGGCTCGTAGTAAATCGTGTGATCATGTTAATATTTGGCTTGAACTCATCTTGATCATCTTGAGAGCAGATACGTTTACAGCTAATTAACAGACTTCAAAAAAGGAGGAGGTGCTAGGTTCCAATGTTTGTATTTTTTTTTTGATAGGTACTCTACACGTACATAATTATTATGTTTTTTATTTAATTTTAATATTTTGCTTTTTAAAACAAAGTCGCGATGGCCTAATGGTTTGGCCTGTGGCGTCTCAGAGGATCGTGGGTTCAAACCCCGGCTCGCACCTCTGAGTTATTTGAAATACATGTGCGAAATTATATTTGAAATTTACCACGAGCTTTACGGTCAAGGAAAACATCGTGAGGAAACCTGCACAAACCTGCGAAGAAATTCAATGGTGTGTGTGAAGTTCATAATCCACACTGGGGTCGCGTGGGAACTACGGCACAAGCTCTCTCATTTTCTGAAAGGTGGCCTGTGCCAATCACTGGGACGTATTTTGGCTGGGATGATGAATATTTTACTTAAAGAGCATAGGTATAACGCAACAATGGTGACGGCACACCGTAGAGCTTCTCTTTCTGTACAGGTTTACGCTTTGGCTCTTATGCCGTACTAACCCTCTACTAAACTAACCTCACCTATTTACCTAGACAAAAAAACCTACTCCAGTTTAGGTTTATACATTTCTTCATTATGATTGAGCCTTGAATTCGCAATATAGGGGTGTAAATTTTTAGAGCAGTTTCCGTGTGTCGAATTACAATAGGCTTTATTGCGTTTCTATCGAAATGAAAGCTTTCGATTCGCGACACGCGAATCTGGTAAATTGCTTTTCTGTCCAAATACTTAATATGATGCGGACTTGACCTAAATCATCGATTCATTGAAACACCGTTAATCCAACAAGCATGAAGTGGTCAATCTAGCACCGCAATATAATGCAACTTGCACGATTTTTCTTGTAAGTCAAAACTAGGTCTTAGTAGCGTGTTATACTTGCAAATGATTAAACAAAACTACTTATTTCACAGTATTTCTAAATGTTGATTAGAAATTTATAATATTGTCGTGTTAAGCAATTTAGTAATAGGTATTAAATGCTGGAAGTAATACAATTAAAAGATGCAGTTAGCTTTATTATTACCCTCAACCAGACAGAATATTAATATACCTACGTAGATATATGTATCAGCCGTTGCCACATTGCAGTAAATAAAGAAATTAACTTGCTTTAATAATACATTGAAAGATCAACAAACAAGTATGATGGAAAATGTTGCCGTTTAATTATACAGTCTATTCCATTTTGGTCACATCGTGGTTTAATAATATAATATCGCAACAGCGGTACCTCTCCTATAAATATATGTAAATCTGCTTCAAGAAAAAGACGATAAGTGTCAACCATCTCAATATTTAGAGCAGTGTGGTTGCAAATATTTAAGAAAAAGCTTTTGAACGCAGCATAAAAAACGGTGACGCATTAAAAAGTGAACGAAAAAAAAGACAGATAAAAAGTACACATCTTTAATATGCGTTAAGCTTTTTCTATCCATTTTTTAATGATTTGCTTCACATATTCTCTATGTTTTAAGAGTGCTGGATCCATAGTAGTCCATAACAGTCCACAACTAGAAGTTCCATTTGTTATTCTCACCACTGCAGTGTCAGACAGATCTTTAAGTACTCCTAGTCTACGCCAAGGGTCCATGTCTCCATGAGTGAACACCACATTTGTTACGTTAGGCGTAATTCCACCATACATTGTATTGGTCTGTGCTACTCCATCGTCGACTCGTTTCTCGTTGAAATCCTCACCATATATGGCTTGACATTGCTTTATGAAAAAGTCAAGTGGTACATTGTGACCAAAAGGTTGTTTATCAGAATTAGTGGTTTTAAATTTACCAAATTCATTACACAACTGGTAACGAAAAACAACAAATCCCGACGTTCTCATTTCCCTATACGTATCCATTTCGTTTGTAAAGTTAAACACAAAACACCAACCTTCAGGTGTCATTTCGGTTCTTATTTTGAGTTTAAATATCGATTCTACTGCAGTACTTGTAGTGCTACGATATTGGGAGGTCAATTGCTTATGCAAAATTTCAACACTTTTTTGCACTGATCCCTCCCAATTTTCTGTGAGAAAGTAACGACATGTATATTTTATATCATCAGCGGTTAAATGTGTAGCAACACTCCCGAATGTAAAAAAAGTAAAGGTATCAAAAAACAATTGTTGATTCTCTATGACATTCATATCACTAAAATTACAAATTCCGAATTCTTTTTTGAGTTTTTCAATTCCACTCGGAGTTTTTAGTAATTCCGTGATGCGTTTATAAAAAACATTTATTTTCTTTACACAATCAGCGGACCCATATTTTTCAAACGCATCACTAACCGCCTCAAGATATTCGTTAAAATCTTTTTTTGCCAAAACAGGCGCACTGCTCGACACTGCAGCATCTACGAGGTCAGGGTAAAGAAGTCTCATCCAAGCAGCGAGATTCCCCGCATATGATCCGCCAATCACAACTACCTTTGACGATTTAAATTCGGGAGCAGACTTAATTGTTTTAATTAACGCAGCCAAGTCAGCCAACGCTTGTTTCGAGCTCAAATACTTCATCGACGAGGTGTCTTTTATGTCAACGGGCATACTTTCTCCATAGTAACGATGTTCTGATGCAAATAGGGCTCCATTTGTTTCATTCGCTAACTGACACGGAAAGACGCAATATCTTTCTAGGACCCCATAATAAATCTCATAGTCACCGCCGATCAACAGGTAAATGGGTCCGTTGGGCTTCCAAAAAGTAAGTCTCTTGAAATATCTCATCTTCCAGGTCTCATTATTTGTATTAAAGTGATCAAGCGGCTGTTCAATCCATTCTTCCGAAATGTCACTTAATTCATTATTTTTATTAGTTAAATCATTTTTCCATTCCGGTACGCCATGGTGTTCAAAAAACGCAAAACAATATGAAAATCCAAAATTGATGACGATAAGTGCACTAACAAAATACATTATTATTTGATACAAGCTGTGATACAAGTGAGCAAGTGCTCTTGATTTCTAGTCGTCGCGTTTATATATCTTTTTTAACATGCCACTGTTGTTTTATGAGTTATAAATGAAATTCTTTTAAATTATATTAGTACCTATCATCATATCAGCCATAGGACGTCCACTGTAGGACATAGGCCTTCCCCATAGACCTCCAGTTACCTCGGTTGGAAGCATCACGGTTCAGAGCATCTCGGATAGGTTAGGTTCAGAAGGACGCTCCGCTTCGCTCCCGCCTTAGCCTTCTGCCCAGATAATATTACTTCACAAATGATCTTTGCTGTTGAATTTTAGCCATGTGTTTTATACTTTTCGATCATTATCCTCGATGTTTGTATGAAAATGATAGGTTCGTCCTTTGCCTTTTAGACCTCAAAGCATAAAATAGAAGCCTTGTAAAAATAGAGGCGATAATATTAAATAAGAGTCTGTTAGAATTGTTTAATAGATACAATAGCGACACTACTTAGAAGCTTAACATTTAATTTTGTAAACATATTACAAATTTAGTTGCTATAATAATCGTCATGCTGATTCATTAAAACGTAGTTTGGATTACACAATATACGGTCGCTTGAAAAGTTTTATTAATTAGGCGCTTAAAATTATTCGCCGATTTACTGACTTAGTAGACAAATAATTAAATTTGAAGGCAGAAATGACAGTTAAAATTTTGCATCGACTCCCGATATTTGATTGGATTACTCAGGCCGTAGCACTAAGTGTTACGTAACACTAAAGTGTTAGTCTGGCTAATGAAAGATGAACCTGCAAATCCGCGGCAAATTTAAAATAAAATGCAGATGGTATTACCAGGTATCACCATAGAATAAGTAATAGTACAAGTACAAAGCCTTCTCTGTCGTACAAAAGTGACAATTAAGCATAGGAATCGTGCCAAATTTATGCTTCGCTATCTATCGCATGCCAATTGGAAAATAAGTAATTATTTAAAACAATATGTTGAAAATAAAAAGGTTAATACGAATATTTTCGAGAAAAAGTGTAAAAGTTCTGGTTAAACAAGGATTTTCTCTCTGCTTTTTTTTGTTTGAATTTGCTTTTTTTATTTGTTAAGAAACAAACAGTCACACAGATAAATACAAGCAAATTACATTATGGGTTATAAACCAGACCTATAGTTTCTTTAATTAACAAAAGATAAACGTGGCTAGATAAATTTAGAACAGATGTAGTTAAAAAGATGAAGTTATCAAATTACGATCATATCGCGATTACTATAACCAGGACAGTCCGATCACCAGGCAACCGCGGAACCCTACCATAGCAGGTAAATTTAATTCATTTAATGAATGACCTGTATGTTTCAATGACCAGGTTTCGCGGCGGCCCAGAAATCGAACTGATTGACTATATATCAGTTATATTCCAAGCTAAATTGGTTTTTACATATTGAAATTATAAGACTCGATAATCTATTAAGCTTATTTAAAAGCACTCTTTAGGGTGCGTAAGGTGCAATTGACTATATCGATGTCCTTGAATCTATCGCTGTCATTTAATAATTTACAAGCACGCTTTACAAATATATTACGAACAAAACAGGTTCTACTTCGTATTATCGAAAATAAATCTTTTTTCCTACAGGGGCGCTCTCGTCTATGCGGAATTCTAAAACGAATTTGATGTAACAATGAAGGGGCATCTAATTGCAATCACGGCGGTCACTACGCTTCTGTAAAGAATGACGGATCATGGTTAAAATAATCAGTGGCACACCACTTTTGATTGTTTCACCCATGTTTCAGCAATAAATTTCCAAAAAACTCTATTTTTACATACAAAGGTACTAAACTCACAAAATATACATACATACATACATACGCTTGAAAAATATAACCCTCCTTCGGGCAGTCGGGTAAAAAGTTAAAATTTCAGGAAAATGGGTAGCAATACGAAAAAAAAAATTTTTTTCGTTTCCGTTAGTACCCAAGTAAATCAGCTGATTGGGCTTTTTGAATGGGAAGACGAAAAACATTTTTAATTTTAAGACACATTCACCCCTTAATTAAATAGTGTCGGGTAACAATTAACAATTTATACACCTTCAGTGTATATATCACAAAGATAAACATTAAATAATATAGAACTAGGTTATGTATATATAATAATTACGTTAGATACTTAAATAAAATAAGTTATTAAAATTTATCATCATTTAATGATGATAACAATAAAATTCAATTTATTAAAATCTCAACCACGGGGAATTTGATTCTTGTGTACAAGGCAACATTTCTATGTGGCGTTTAGGGTTCATGTTATTTTATTTTGTAATTTCGAAATTATACGATATTTACTGATGGTATGTGATCCCAGTGTCCTTCTTATTTCTTAGTATTATTTTTAAACAGTTTCACTGCGAAAACTGGCAATTTACTTCGGTTTTTGACCAAAATTTAACAAAAAAATCGGTACATGCACCTTACGCACAGTTTGCAACGCGACTGACTCGCCTCGGGCTCGGGTACGCCGAATTCGGCGTACTATTTGTTGCCGCATTTGACAGGCGTACTTAGTATCTAGTCGAGCGAGCGCGCGAGACCAATCATTCATCTAAGGCTAATTAGTTAATTTACTGCATCAGGCGTTACTTTGCGGAGGTCCATATCAATGAACTAAAATAATTTCTTAGCTCACCCGCGACCTTATCAAAGTTAAGTTTATGCAAAATATGCGTGTTCATGCAGTTCCTCTTTGTATCTACTCTATGCTTTGTAACCACAAAGATAAGGTGGATAAAGGAACTGGATCGGACGTATACGAGCTTACTTGTAATGACTGCAATAAAGTATAATGTAGGTCAGACAGGACGCAGTTTTAATGCTAATTTTAAAGAGCATATATGTTTCGGCATATAAGAATAAGCATCCTGACAGATCAAATTTTTCCAAACATTGTTAGAATCAAATCATTCTCAGATTCATATGAAGTGTTACATTATTGCGGCAAGGGGTTGCGTCTCGATGTGCTAGTATGTAAGGAGATAATTAGGTACAAATGTATGGGGACTATTCTTAATGAGCAGGTAAATTTAGTACCATCACCCATAAAAAAACTGTTATAGTTCGTAGATAAACCTCCTCCTCCTCCCCTCCCCTCTAAAAAAAATCCTCCTCCTTCTCCTAAAAATTCCTCTTAAAAATTTAATAAGAGTTTAGCTAAGGTTGAACGTTGAGTCTAAGCCAAGACTATTCCGTGGCCAAGCCTAGGAGCTTGGCTGTTTATGAGACTTCGCTACCTAATATTTATTGGAAAATCATCTCAAACGAGACTTTGCACGTTTTTGTTACAGCTCGTTTTGTTGGCATTGCAATTTTCATGGTATATTTTTAAAGGATGCGGTCCGATTTGGGAATATTCGTAACAATTTAGTCTTCATCGTTATCATATCAGCCCTAGAACGTTCACTGTTGGACAAAGGCTTCCCCCATAACAATTAGTAAAATAATTAAATTTTCATAACAATTTAGTCCTCATCGTTATCGTATCAGCTCTAGAACGTTCACTGTTGGACAAAGGCTTCCCCCATAACAATTAGTAAAATAATTCAATTTTCATAACAATTTTGTCCTCATCGTTATCGTATCAGCCCTAGAACGTTCACTGTTGGACAAAGGCTTCCCCCATAACAAATAGTAAAATAATTCAATTTTCATAACAATTTTGTCCTCATCGTTATCGTATCAGCCCTAGAACGTTCACTGTTGGACGAAGTCTTCCCCCATAACAATTAGTAAAATAATTCAATTTTCATAACAATTTAGTCCTCATCGTTATCGTATCAGCCCTAGAACGTTCACTGTTGGACAAAGGCTTCCCCCATAAAAATTAGTAAAATAATTCAATTTTCATAACAATTTTGTCCTCATCGTTATCGTATCAGCCCTAGAACGTTCACTGTTGGACGAAGTCTTCCCCCATAACAATTAGTAAAATAATTCAATTTTCATAACAATTTAGTCCTCATCGTTATCGTATCAGCCCTAGAACGTTCACTGTTGGACGAAGTCTTCCCCCATAACAATTAGTAAAATAATTCAATTTTCATAACAATTTAGTCCTCATCGTTATCGTATCAGCCCTAGAACGTTCACTGTTGGACAAAAGCTTTCCCCCATAACAATTAGTAAAATAATTCAATTGCAATAGGTAACTGTTCACGTGCGCAAAGCCACGGGTAAAGGCTATATTAAACACAATTTACACCTGTCCTACGTTATCAATATGATTTACATTTTTTTTTGTTTTACTACCTAGCTATAAAAGTTCCACTTATCAAAATGGCTTATTAGCATTCTTTCCTGAAATTGCTATGCTTGTTGAAATTGTTATTATTCGCCAAGCGGTCACAGCGGACGACCAGCGTTGGTCTACGCGGCCAACACTATGCTGAGCTGGGACCGGTTTGCGATTTCGCAAACAAATACTTAATACTTTCAATCAGTATCCATAGGTAGGTACAGCCTCCCTACGTAGGTACAGTCGACTACAAAAATATTGCTACTGCCAAAGTTACAAAAACATGGATTTGTACACGACTTTATTGGCAAAATAATATTTAGTGACCCATATGTTTGTATTTTTGTGTATTTTTTAAGCCGTGGTGGCCTGGTGGTTTAACCCATCGCCTCTGAAGCAGAGAGTCGTGGGTTCAAACCCCGGCTCGCACCTATGAGTTTTACGAAATTCATGTGTGGAATTACATTTGATACTTACCACGAGCTTTGCGGTGAAGGAAAACATCGTGAGGAACCCTGCACAAACCTGCGAAGCAATTCAATGGTGCGTGTGAATTTCCCAATCCGCACTGGGCCCGCGTGGGAACTATGGCCCACGCCCTCTTGTTCTGAAAGGAGGCCTGTGCACAGCAGTGGGACGTATATATATAGGCTGGGATGGATACATATTTTTGTAACTTTGCCCATATCGATAGGTTTGTAGTTGAATGCACGTACAGTTCGGTGCCCTAACATAGTATCCACTTTTCTGTGCAACTAGAACGAAAACCGGCCAAGAGCGTGTCGGACACGCCCGAAATAGGGCTCCGTAGCCATTACGAAAAAATTAGCTAGTAATAGTACTAACCTTTTTCTTTTTAACGACAGGAAATGCCTTACGCATACCCCCGCATCGTGGGGACGATGCGAGTGGTTATGTGGGACTCTCCTCTCCTCCCCCTTCCTGAGTGGAAGGAAGAAGAGAGGCATACCCACTAAAACCTGTCGATGGTCGTCTTTGCTTTCAGCAGATGCCACGGGCGCACTTGCGTGTTCCAACCGCGACAACTAGTACTAACCTAACCTAACCTACTTTTCTGGCAGCGGTTCGTTTCTGTAGGGAGCATACCAAAAAAAAAACACACGACCTTACCCTTTCGGCCCTTATGCGGACGCCACGGGATCGCCAGCATTTTACCGCGATAGGCTCCCTCTCCCTCTCTGCGCCCCAAGCTGGCATTGGGGCGCTGCGCCCCGAAGATTTTAGAGGCGCCCGGCCAGGGTGGCACGTGCAATGTGGGTTCGGGAGTCCTCGCCCTCGCCCGCTAAACCGCCACAATGTCGTGTAACCTTCAAAGTAAAAGTGCCAAATTCTGACGGGATGTAGATTAAGTAGCATCTTATACTTGAAAATGTTTAAACAAAACGCATGCTGAGAACGAAACTGCTTTAAGATACCTCCGCGCTTCCATGTTACCCGATTTATTAACAATGCAAACTGGCTCCGAATTTCGGGTAGACAGGAGCTTATGTTGGCCTGTCTTTTATTTTACATTGTCAATACTAAAACTTCCGTCACTAAAACTCTAAGATACCTCTTTAAGAAATTAACTTGGTCGGGCAGAAAAGGCTCTGTGGCGCTAGGCCCTCTCGTGCGGTTGTATTGTCAATAATGAGGAGGCTCATAGGTCGGCCGCGTTTAGGGGAAGGTTTAGATATACCTCCGCCGCTTCGTGAACTCAAGTCAAAAAAAATCTTGTAATACAAAATATCGCTTGCATTTATTAAATTTACAATAGAGCCAACCAACAGTTCTAAAATATTCCCTTATAGATCCTGCCTGTTGCCCGCGACTCCGTCTGCGTTGAATTCGTTTATCGATATCCCGCGGAATCTGTGCAGTTTTCTGGGATAAAAGCCAGCCTGGACTCAAACTATCTGAACATCGAAATTCGTCTAAATCGGTTCAGTGGTTTGGACAATTCGCAAAAATTTGATTGTAATTTAGTTTTCCTAATGTTTGAACAGGTGAATTTTTTATCGTAATAGATGTATTTTAAAAATAATTCATTTGTGTGTTTTATTTACATTTCCTTGATTCATCACCGTCACGGAATTGTGATTGTTTATTTCGAAACATTTAAAAATATATATATAGATGAATAAAAAGAGTCACTTTGTATGTATAGCCTCCATCATTTCAGATTAAGTCGGTTTGAAAGTGAAAATAATTTCATAATGTCGTGATAACTCATAAAGAATCAGTTTATATACATACATACATAAAATCACGCCTCTTTTCCAACGGGGTAGGCAGAGACTACACCCTTCCACTTGCTACGATTCTGGCATACAACTCTCGCTTCTTCTATCTTCATCAATCTTTTCATGCATGCACCGTCGGTTTAGAGTACTCCTGACCCGACCTTTCTGCAGAACGTCCCCGATTTGATCGTGGTACGTTCGTCTAAGCCTTCCTCTCCCAATGTTCCCATTCACGCTCGTCTTATAAATTTGCTTAGTCAATCTGTTTTCATTCTTTCTCTCAACATGCCAAAACCATCCAAGCATCCCTTTCTCAACCCGTGTGACTATAGTACCTTCATTTACACCACAGCGTTCCATTATCGAATTATTTCTAATTCTGCCATTCAATTTCACACCTAACATACTTCTTAACGCTCTCATTTCTACCAAGAAACCACTAAAAGGACTCTATAAGAATCTATGCCTACTCATTCCTACGACTCATTCAGTTTTAAGTCACTTTCAAAACAAAAGTAACACGTATTTAATACCATTTGAGACGCAATATTGAAACGAGCGCTGTCGTTCCAACGGGGTGTCTGTGATGAAGAAACTCAATATAATTCTGTCTCTACGAACAAAAAAGTGTCTGTTCTACATCTACATCTACATCGTGAAGTATGCCTTTAAATGACTTTAAGTATAATTAACTAAATTTTTCAAAAAAATGTGTTGGATGACTTGCGTTCTCAGCATGCGAAAACCATTTGCTCACTTATTTCACAGTATTTCTAAATCATGATTACAAAATAAATAATATTGCCGTGTTAAGCTATTCAGTCAGTCTATCTATCTATCTATAACAGCCCTTATAGCGCCCGTCTTCGGACATAGGCCTCCTCTCCACTTTTCCAGTCTTGCCTATCCATTGCCACTCGCGTCCAGTTTACGCCAGCTTGTTGCCGGATATCATCTGTCCATCTTTTTGGTGGTCGTCCTCTACCGCGGGTATTAAATGCCGGAATTGATACAATGAAAAGATGAAATTAGCTTTATTTTTACACTAAACCAGACAAAATATGAATATACATTATAGGCCCTTGCCACATTACAGTAAATAAAGAAGGAGAAGGTTTTTCTGTGCATGTATATTTCAGTTTGTATTTTCGATATAGGTTTTACGGGATGAACGTAAAAGTAACAAAAAATTTGGAATTGAAATAACAAATACAAAAAGATTCCAAAAAAACAAATCTTAAATTAACTTATAAAGCAAGTTGCATTGAAAAATCATCAAATAAGTAGGATTGAAAATGTCGTTTCATATAGAATACATGTGTCGTAATTAAACGGAATAACAGTCTCTTCCATTCTGGTCACATTGTGGTAATAACAATATCGCAAAACAGCGGCGCCCGTCTAAACATATCTACAGGACATTGTCGTGAGGTCTGCTTCAAGAAAAAGGCGATAATTGTCAACTATCTCAATACTTAGTGCGCTGTGGTTACAAATATTTAAGAAAAATCTTTAAAACTCAACATAAAAAGAACGAACGAAATGAACGAACGAAAAAATGACAGATAAAAAGTACACATCTTTAACATGCGTTAAGCTTTTTCTATCCATTTTTTAATCATTTGCTTCACATACTCTCTATCTTTGAAGAATGCTGGAGAGTCGTTATACAACAGTGCACAGTCAGTAGTTCCATTTGTTATTCTCACCACTGCAGTGTCAGACAGATCTTTAAGTACTCCTAGTCTATTCCAAGGGTCCATGTCTCCATGAGTAAACACCACATTTGTTACGTTGGGCGTTATTCCACCAAACATTGCATTGGTCTGTGCTACTCCATCGTCGATTCGTTTCTCGTTGAAATCCTCACCAAATATGGCTTGACATTGTTTTA
Source organism: Choristoneura fumiferana (assembly GCF_025370935.1). NCBI lineage: Eukaryota > Metazoa > Arthropoda > Insecta > Lepidoptera > Tortricidae > Choristoneura > Choristoneura fumiferana. The sequence continues at coordinate 18,269,305 of NC_133489.1, read as the reverse complement.
TGAAATAATCAAGTGGTAAATTGTGACCAAAAGGTTGTTTATCAGAATTCGTGGTATAAGTATCACCATACTCAGTACATGACTGATAAGTTGAAACAACCATCCACTCCTTTCTATTTTTCCTCATGAAATCCATAGCACGCTTAAAGTCAAAGTCAGAACACATCGGCCAATCGCCCGGTGTAATTTCTGACCTTTTTTTTAGTTTAAAAAGCGTTTTTACTGCAGTACTTGTAGTGCTACGATATTGGGAAGTCAATTGTTTATGGAAAATTTTATTTTTTTTGCATTGATCGCTCCCAATTTTCTGTAAGAAGGTAACGACATATATATTTTATATCATCAGGGGTAGAATATGGGAAATCCCAAGTAATTAAATAATCAATAAACGATTGTTGATTCTCTAAGATATTCATATCGGTGTCATTACAAATTCCGAATTCTTTTTTTAGTTCTTCGATTCCATCCGAAGTTTTAAGTAATTCCGTAATGTGTTTAAAAAAATCATTTATTTTGTTAACGCAATCAGCGGACCCATATTTTTCAAACATATCACTAACCACCTCAAGATATTCGTAATAATCTTTTTTTGCCAAAACGGGCGCACTGCTCGACACTGCAGCATCTACGAGGTCTGGGTAAAGAAGTCTCATCCAAGCAGCGAGATTCCCCGCATATGATCCGCCAATCACAACTACCTTTGACGATTTAAATTCGGGAGCAGACTTTATAGTTGTAATTAACGCAGCCAAGTCAGCCAACGCTTGTTTCGAGCTCAAATACTTCATCGACGAGGTGTCTTTTATGTCAACGGGCATACTTTCTCCATAGTAACGATGTTCTGATGCAAATAGGGCTCCATTTGTTTCGTTTGCTAACTGACACGTTAAGAAGGAATTTATTTCTAAGAGTTCAGAATACACCTCAAAGTCACCGCCAATGTACAGGTAAATAGGTCCGTTGGGCTTCCAAAAAGTAAGTCTCTTGAAATATCTCATCTTCCAGGTTTCATTATTTGTATTAAAGTGATCAAGTGGCTGTTCTATCCATTCTTCCGAAGTGTCACTCACGTCATTATTTTTATAAGTTAAATCATTCCATTCAGGTACGCCACGGTGTCGAAAAAACACAAAACAATGTGAGAAGCCAAAATTTATGACGATAAGTGCACTAATAAAATACATATTTGATACAGTGAGCACTGAGGCAGTGCTCTTGATTTTCTATGAGTAACGGCCATTTAGTCGTCGCGTTTATATATGGTTTTTTAACATACCACTGTTATTTTATGAGTTATAAATGAAATTCTATTAAATTCAATTAGTACTTATGTTTACTTATTTTTAAACGATTAAAATAAGTAAGTATGTAAAATATCATTTTTTTACATATTTAAAAGTAATAAGAAAAATCGGTCAAGTGCGAGTGCGAGCGACTCGCGCATGAAGGGTTTCGCGCCTCCGTACAATGTTTTAAAAACAAATAGTTCCGTAATAATTTTTTGTAAAAAAAAAAATAGCTTTTTTGCTGGTGGTACTTTTTGCCCCTGGTTACCAAAGTAGGTAGTCGTCAAGTCGAATGAGGGCTATCGCGTATGAATTCACCACTAGCGGCGCTAGTGTAGCGTGAGGTCTCCGAAATGTCAAATCTCATAGTTTTTGGGTGAGCTACGCGGGTTGATTTAAAATTAGAATAATTTTGTGAATATTTTGCAATATCTGAAATTAATTATAGCAAATATGCGATCCGGGGCAATGAATGTCCGTGTTTTGAGACAGTTTTGTCTTTCGGAAACCTTTGTCCTCCCTTTTTTCCGAACAAAACGGGGACTATGCAACACTGTTGCATGCTCGATATTTTTATGGTACGGTTTTAAGGTGTATTAAATATGATTTTAATCTAAACTTTGTTTTCACGCCCGTAATAACAGACTTTGAAAGCCATACTTAAAAACCTCGCGCAACAGTGCGCCATCTAGTGAGACAAAAAACGATAGCCCTCATTAAATGAGACCAAAATCGATGCGGTCGTGTCGTTTTATTACAGAGTTCCTATGGCCAACATCTAACTTCATCATCAGATCAGCTCTACGTCACAGTAATTAATATTGCATGTCATCGGATTTATACATGCATGCAAAATTTGAGCTCAATTGGTTGAAGATAATAACCACTTCAAATTTAAGTTGAAATATTAATTCCACCCGAACAAACATAACTAGTTACATTACATTACAAGTTAATAAAACATATCACCAAAATGTAAGCACTAGGTGCAAGTATTTGGAATAAAGAACAATTTTAAATTCTCATCCTCTTTGGCTGTCGCCCAAAAAAAAGTGGCTGAACGCGGTAATTCGGCCGACGGCGCGTACTTATTATGAATTAGTGAATAAATCTTAACCTGATTTTAAATTTTGATCTTGTAAATAAATAGTGTTACTTAGTATGAATTATTACGGACATTTCTTAGTGTAAAAAACATTAAACACAGCGGCTGTGAGTACTTTATTGAAGTCTGCTTTTGTGAAGTGTGTGTTGTATGTGTCTGAGGTTTGTGGATCATAAATTTTTATTTAGTCTTAATTCTGCACAAAAAAAATAAACCACGGTCTTAGAGACAATTATTATATTATCGAAGGTTTTATAAAATAGCACTAACAAAATTGCAAATTAATAAGTAGTAAAACATTAAAAACAACATAGGGTCATCGCGTTGCCCCTAGCAACTGACAGCCGTCATCTTGGCAGCCTAGCAACCAAAAACCGCTGAATGAAACACGTTTCTTGTATGACGACCCCCTTTAATTTTTAACTTTATTTTATTTTTAGTATTTGTTGTTGTAGCGGCCACTGTTAATCTGTGAAAATTTCAAGTGCCTAGCTATTACGGCTTAAGAGATAGAGCCCTGTGACAGACGGACGGACAGACAGACAGCGGAGTCTCAGTAATAGGGTTCTGTTGGCACCTTTGGGTACGGAACCCTAAAAACTAAAGTATGTTTCTAAGTCAGCAATTTGAAGTCGGTGCCAAGCCCAATAAATAATAATATACTCATATATGTAAGCTACGATCACTTATCTCTTTAGAGACGAAATATAAGGCGACTCGACCCTGTCAACTAGTCAGTCTGTGGTTTGTCAGCTTGGGCCATAAACTGGAACCAAAGAGACAGCTAACATTTAAAACAGATCTGGGGGCACGGTAGTGCTCCCGCCAAGTCGAGCGCGAAGCAAACACCGCCGTACCATCCTTCACTGGAACCATTTCGCCACATTTTCAGGCCCCTATTTGAGAATCTCTGGAACTCACTCTTGATCATCAAAATAGAACTAGTACTTCCCATAAACTCAGAGAGCTGAAATTTGGTACAGAGTTAGGGTTTAATGGCCACATAAAGGGAAAACTATAAAAACTAGGATAATCGAAGATACATTGGAGTACATGGTGACCCTGATTAGAAAACACAAGAGTTCAACCAAACTATTAGAGATCGACATACCGCCTTCACAAAAAATATTCAACTTGGTGGGCCGCTTCATTTGATAATAAGTAATAAGCCCACGTTTCTACAAAAAGAAGTGAAATCCTACCAAAAACATTCAGTAAAAAACTAGCCAAGTCTCGATGGAGCTGCTTGTTTATCTCTAAAAAGTAATGAAATCTAGGCAAAGTCGTGCCAAGTCTAAGGTTCCTTAGTGCGATTTGCCGTTGACTTGTACCCACTAACGTATAAAGAATGTTTATATTGTCCGCGTATTGAGTCTCAACATTTACTGGATAAGATTTAAGACTCAACATTCTTTATACGTGAGTAGGTACAAGTCAACGGCCAAGTCACACAACATTAACTATAATAATAAAGAAATCACAGTAAGGAACCTTAGACTTGGCACGATTTTGTCTAGATTTTATTACTTTTTAGAGATAAATAAGCAGCTCCATCGAGATTTGGCTAGTTTTTTACAGAATGTTTTTGATAGGATTTAATTTACGGCAACATATCCTGTTTAAATGATACGGAAACAACAGTTAAAAAGTGTAACAATCAATATTAGTTTTCATCGGTTAGTCAATTTCTTTATTTTACCAAAATATTTACGAAAAATTTATTAGTATGCAACGCGGGTCAAGTTATATTTGACAGGTCCGTTGCGTGTGCAGTTCTCATCTTTTTTTACCCTTACTGCAAACATTTATCCGTCACAAATGGTGATTAAAATTTGCCGGAGTTGCAAGTCCGTAATCGGGAAAGATTTTATGATTGGTTTTTGGAGTCTTTTTGTATTGAAAATACAAACTGAAATATAGATGCACAGAAAAAACAGAAAAATAAGACCAAAGTAAAAATTTGGAATTGAAATAAAAAATACAAAAAGATTCCAAAAAACCAATCTTAGTCTTTTTGTATTTTTTATTTCAACTCCAAATTCGTTACTTTTACGGGTATCCCGTGAAACCATAGCGAAAATACAAACTGAGACATGGATGCACAGAAAAACCAGAAAAAGAGACCAGCGCTGGGAATCGAACACAGATCCTCAGCAGTTTCGCTCTCATCGAGAGACGTCACATTCTTTTGGAACCAACCGCTCACCCAGACAAGAGACGTCGCTACTAGGCAATCAAATTATGATTGGTTTTTCGGAGTCTTTTTGGAGGTGATGACTAGATGTCGCTAGTGCTGCTGCTTAAGTAGCGTAGTGGAAAAAAGTAACCTGAGATATGTGTGCATAGGAGAAATTCGTGTCTAGATTCCTGTCCAGCGGTGGTGTAGGGGTTATAGCACGCAGCACGGATTTCTGAGGACCTGGGTTCGATTCCCAGCGCTGGTCTCTTTTTTTGGTTTTTCTGTGCATCCATGTCTCAGTTTGTATTTTCGATATGGGAAAGATTTTATCGATAGAGACTAAGGGATAAACCGCTGCTGAACGATTGACTCATTAAAACTCTTAAATATCATCAATTCTACGCCGAAGAAACCAAACATATTATTGAATAAACCAAAAGTGCAATGAATTAGCTCCTTTGCCAGGTCGTTTAAATAGTTACTTCTCAAAGTCGTGTTCCTTAAAATAGGCTTTAAAGTACTCCGTTAGACGAACGTCTTTTGTTTCAATGAAAAACTATTTTTTTTAAGGATATGATGTGTCAGGCTCATGCATCCATGCCAAAGGCCTCATAACACACGACCTGAAATTAAGAATCTGAATTTCTATGGTTCATTTACTAGTTACTGAATAAATTCAGAGGACTATGAATATTCAATGTGTAAGTATATAAATATTGTCGACGTGTTTTCGGTCAAATAACAATTTAATGTACATAATAGAGCATCGATGTAGGCGATTGAATGGGCTACAGTTAGTGCATTTTTTATTTTTTATTTTTGCCGGGAAAATTGAAGTGTCATTGTCATTTCAAACGTTATCTTTGATTTTTTTATTTCAGCAGACCGTTATATCTACATCTTTCTTTCTAATATATTATTATAAAATTCTCGTCTCACAATGTTTATGACCAAACTCCGCCGAAACGGCTTCACCGATTTTTATGTTTTTTTTTTGTATATTCAGCAGGTCTGAGAACAGGACGTAAACTATTTTTCTTACTTCTAGACGCGGACGGAGTCGCGGGCAACAAGTAGTATTTTAAAGCAATATGATTTTTTGGGATTATTTAAACGCTTAAAAAATCCATGTTAGAATGAAATAAACACTTGCGTATATACAGTACATGGTAGTTATAATTTAAGTCTGGTACAATATTAGCTGTCTTACAAATAAAACATTGATTTCTAGGAGTTTCTGAGACTTGCGTTCTCAGCATGCGAAAACCATTTTCTCACTTATTTCCACTGATGTATTATCAGTGCTTATTTCACAGTATTTCTAAATCATGATTACAAATTCAATAATATTGCCGTGTTAAGCTATTCAGTACAAGGGTATTAAATGCCAGGAAGCTTTCAAAAAGATGAGTTACTTTATTTTTCATAAACTTTTCAAAATTGCATTTCAAAGAAATATTTGCTTTCTACCTGTATTCATGGAATTTTGAAATTTCTTATAGTTTTTGAGAAAATTGCAGATACACTACTATACGTATTTTACATCTTGTAGTTGTGCGGTATACTGAGCTAATTACCACTTGCTCCAGTATACGGCGTAATGCGTAGATTACTGATCTAACGATATTTTTATATTGTATATGAATTTTTAGATGAAATACTTATATGGCTTGCAATGAACAATAAAACAGATGCTCTTTTACCTTCATCTATTGATTTATAAACGTTTTTATCACTTGCATCAATATACGCTAACATTAGCATGCCACTTGTACCAATATACCGCTAGTAATGTTTTAAACGTGCTATACAAAATACAGAAATATACCTTTATAAAAAACCTCACTTGAAATATAAATGGTTTTATTAAGAAAAGTAATTGTATTAAGTGCTTTAAATTAATGGAAGCACATTCAATGTATTCGTATTCCTGTTCAAATGTGTACTCGTATTTTATTGTGAAAGGTTCCTCATGTGATACATATATCGCATCGCACCCATTTGTATCCACATAACGGTTTAGCTTTTGTGCCTCTTCAGGGTTCCGTACCCAAAGGGTATAAACGGAAACCCTACTACTTTATACTACTTCGCTGTCCGTCCGTCTGTCACCAGGCTGTATCTCATGAACCATGATAGTTAGACAGTTGAAATTTTCACAGATTATGTATAACTGTAGTCGATATAATATATATATAACAAAAAATAGATCAGAATAAATATTTAAGGGGGCCCCCATACAACAAATGTTTTTTTTTGCCATTTTTTTGCTAATCCTAATGAAGTTGTATAGATGGTATGGAACCCTTCGTGCGCGAGTCTGATTGGCACTTTGCTTAAGACAAGCTTTGACATGAAATATTGAGTCAAAGTCAAAATATCTTTATTCAATTTAGATTGTAACAAGCACTTATGAATGTCAAAAAATTTACCACCGGTTCGTAAAAATCTCTGTTGAGAAGAGTCTGGCAATAAACCTAGGTATATTTTGTAAACAGATTTACAATCATATTTTAGTGATATCTATACATCACAAGTATTTAACACAACTACATATTTAAAACAGTTCTCAATTCGCTATTTGGAGTAAGCACTCGCCAATGCGGATCGGAATTATTTCCAAATTTCCCTATCCATGATATAATCATTAATTTTAATAATACGCCTTATATATTAATGTCTTCTTGACAATAGATTTAATTTTGTGTCTGTTTCTGAGTCTTGGGAAACTTCTATAACTTCATACGGTTTACCCGTTTTCGCCATATACATAGCCAGGTACCATTTCTTAGGTGTGTATAAAAAAAATGTGTATAGGGTGTTATTAAAACCCTGTACTATACTTTAAACCACATTAGGGCTACTAATTACTAATATGATCCAAGTAGAAAAATACTGATTCGAAAAAAAAAAGTTTTGTATGGAAGTGGAGTCGCAAGAAGACTTTCTAATTTCGATGTTTTCCCACTTATATCGTATTAGTAATCAGTAGCCCTAATATGGGTTACAGTATAGTACAGGATTTTTTTTATCAACCTGTAGGTATATTGAAATTTACTGTTCTCATTTTAATTAAAGCATGCATGCCTTCGCCTTCTTTTTGGGGATGCTCAACTACCAAAATGCAATGTAATACTGCAATGTTATATTTCTAGCACGCGTACATGTAGGTATAGCCGAGGAAACTGAATCACGTACTGGTACTGGGGTGGAACCGTTGTACTACCAATGTTATGTTGACATCCCATACATTTGCCAAAGAATCATAGCGAAATAGATCACGAAAAGGTTTCACATTGGATTTAGTTTCCATGACTGTCTATGAGAAATACGGCTATTGTGGTCTTGCCAAACCAAAACATGTTTTTTTTTTATATACTATCAAATTATGTGCTCGTAGAACAGTTTAAACGGTCCGCACGCAGCGACGGCTAGCGCGTACACTGAGGCAACTGCCAGTTACACTCGACTTCCCCGGCCCCACGACAATATCGGTGCCGCGTATAGTGGTGCATGTCGGTTGCCTCAGTATACGTTGTACCGATTAGCAAAACGGTGTTAGATGCATTCATATACGTCACTTTATTTCCAAAACTAATAGGAATATCCGTCCAAATTTTTTTGGTAGGTAAATAAGGAAATATTAATCACAAAATTGCAAAAAACTAAAAATCAGAAATTTGTCACTTGTACCAGTATACGTAGGAGGTATCGATTTCACAGTATTTCTAAATCATGATTACAAATTCAATAATATTGCCGTGTTAAGCTATTCAGTAATGGGTATTAAATGCCGGAAGTAATACAATGAAAAGATGCAGTTAGCTTTATTTTTACACTAAACCAGACAAAATATGAATATACATAGGTATAGGCCTTTGCCACATTGCTATAAATAAAGAAATTAACTTGCTTTATATTGCATTGAAAAATCAACAAATAAGTAGGATTGAAAATGTTGTCGTTTCGTATAGAATACATGTGAAGTAATTAAACGGAATAACAGTCTGATCCATTCAGGTCACATTGTGGTAATAAAAATATTGCAAAACAGCGGTGCCCGTCTATTCACATATCTGCAGAACATTGTCATGAGGTCTTCTTCAAGATGAAGACGATAAGTGTCAACTATGTCCATTCTTAGTGCGTTGTGGTTACAAATGGGTATTTAAGAAAAAGCTTTAAAACTCAGCATAACAAACGGTGATGCATTAAAAAGTGAACGAAAAGAGGACATATAAAAAGTACATATCTTTAACATGTTTTAAGCTTTTTCTATCCATTTTTTAATCATTTGCTTCACATACTCTCTATCTTTTAAGAGTGCTGGATTGGAAGAGTCCAAATTCAACAGTGCACTGTTAGAAGTTCCATTTGTTATTCTCACCACTGCAGTGTCAGACAGATCTTTAAGTACTCCTAGTCTACGCCAAGGGTCCATGTCTCCATGAGTGAACACCACATTTGTTACGTTGGGCGTAATTCCACCATACATTATATTGGTCTGTGCTACTCCATCGTCAACTCGTTTCTCGTTGAAATCCTCACCAAATATGGCTTGACATTGTTTAATGAAAAAGTCAAGTGGTACATTATGACCAAAAGGTTGTTTATCAGAATTTGTGGTTTCAAAATTACCAAATTCATTACACCTCTGGTAAATAAAAACAACAAATCCATGCCTTCTCATTTTCCTCAATAAATCCATTTCCTTTGTAAAGTTAAACACAAAACACCAACTTTTTGATGTAATTTCTGTCCATTTTTTGAGTTTAAACATCGATTTTACTGCAGTATTTGTAGTGCTACGATATTGGGAAGTCAATTGCTTATGAAAAATTTCAACACTTTTTTGCACCGATCGCTCCCAATTTTCTGTAAGAAAGTAACGACATGTATATTTTATATCATCAGCGGTTAAATGTGTAGCAACACTTCCGAATGTAAAAAAAGTTAAGGTATCAAAAAACAATTGTTGATTCTCTATGACATTCATATCACTAAAATTACAAATTCCGAATTCTTTTTTGAGTTTTTCAATTCCACTCGGACTTTTTAGTAATTCCGTGATGCGTTTATAAAAAACATTTATTTTCTTTACACAATCAGCGGACCCATATTTTTCAAACGCATCACTAACCGCCTCAAGATATTCGTTAAAATCTTTTTTTGCCAAAAGAGGCGCACTGCTCGACACTGCAGCGTCTACGAGGTCTGGGTAAAGAAGTCTCATCCAAGCAGCGAGATTCCCCGCATATGATCCGCCAATCACAACTACCTTTGACGATTTAAATTCGGGAGCAGACTTAATAGTTTTAATTAACGCAGCCAAGTCAGCCAACGCTTGTTTCGAGCTCAAATACTTCATCGACGAGGTGTCTTTTATGTCAACGGGCATACTTTCTCCATAGTAACGATGTTCTGATGCAAATAGGGCTCCATTTGTTTCATTCGCTAACTGACACGGAAAGAGGCAATACCTTTCTATGAGCCCAGAAAACATCTCAAAGTCACCGCCGATGAACAGGTAAATGGGTCCGTTGGGCTTCCAAAAAGTAAGCCTCTTGAAATATCTCATCTTCCAGGTTTCATTATTTGTATTAAAGTGATCAAGCGGCTGTTCAATCCATTCTTCCGAAGTGTCACTTAAGTCATTATTTTTGTTAGTTAAATCATTTTTCCATTCCGGTACGCCATGGTGTTCAAAAAACACAAAACAATATGAAAATCCAAAACTGATGACTATAAGTGCGCTAGCAAAATACATCACGTATATTATTTGATACCAGTGAGCAAGTGCTCTTGATTTCTAGTCGTCGTGTTTATATATGTGTTTTAACATGCCACTGTTATTTTATGAGTTATAAATGAAATTCTTTTAAATTATATTAGTACCTATTATCATTTTAGCCATAGTTCGTCCACTGTAGGACATAGGGCTCCCCCATAGACCTCCAGTTGCCTCGGTTGGAAGCGGTTTGCATCCGCCGTGAACCCGCGACTTTAACCAAGTCATCCATCCATCTCGTTGGTGGACGTCCTACGCTGCGCTTGCCGATCCGCGGTCTCCACTCTCATGAACTCAGACTTGTCAGGGTTGTAAACCATATTGTGTTCACCAGCGTACCTCTCGCATACGGCCAGCAATTACCGCATCGCTGCGACTGAAGGAGCAAGCAAGACCATAATAATATCATCCGCATAAGACAGGTGGTTCGCCATGATCCCGTTGATGGAGCAACCTACTCCGGTCCGTGTTAGCGCCTCTGTCAGTCCGTCCATGTACACGTTGAACAGTGCCGGCGACATGCAGCCGCCCTGTCTTACTCCACAGTTCAGATGTGTAGCTGTGGATAGTGCCCCTTTCCATCTCACCTGGTTGGTCTCCTGGATGTACCACTTATTCAGTACTCTGATAACAGGTGGAGGTGTTTGACGTGCCTGCAATTTCTTCCAGAGGAGTTGATGATCGACTCTGTCAAAATCGTTGCCGTGAACAGCTGGGCCAGCATATGCACCATCCAACCTGGGAGACTTTCCACGCGTCATGCCATTAACCACTTGCGCGATCTCCGTTACCGTCACCGCAATCGAAATCGAACGGTCCTCCATCTACACGGAGGCCCAGTGGGCAGTCGTGGGTTTTTCATGGGTAAAAAGTTTGCTAAACGACTCCGCAATGCCATGATCGTCAGTCTGTCCGTCGATGTGTGAAGGAAAACTGTTATTTGGTCTTAAAATCTTGTTTAGCCGCTGCCAAAATTTTCCTAAATTGCTATTTTGCATGTCAGCTGCAATATTATCCATCAGAACCTACTTACTTAATGGTGTCGGTTGACCGGCGACGGTTGGTTACGACACGTGCTAGTGGGCATAGTCTCATTTTTCGATAAGTACAAATAACGATGACAAATAATATATTTTTACCTGACACGTTGCTATAATGGTCATAGTGCGATACGCAGAGGTAAGTGACAGAGGGACCTATGTCATAGGGCAACATGACCAGCTAGCCGGTTGCTTAGGGCGGTTGCGGAAGTATGTACTCACCTACCTAACTGAAACAAGAATTATTTTGGTTTAATGTTACATTCTTAGTTTTAAAATAAATCTGCACTCTAATTGGTCAGTGAATAAAAGTTTTATTATATCGTAAGGTACATAGATGTCAATGTATTATATACTTAATGATTATCAGTAAAATCACCATAAAATAATGACAATATCAATACTGGACATAAACAATTAAATAAATGACAAAGGAATAAATAAGTCTTGTCAAATTAAAAGCGAAATATGAAAACGCTTACTTTTTTTTCATTTATTTACTAAATAGAAAAAAAAATTAACATTTTACAATAATGCACCGAGCAAAACCATCATCATCATCATCATCATCAGCCTATATACGTCCCACTGCTGGGCACAGGCCTCCTCTCAGATCAAGAGGGCTTGGGCCATAGTTCCCACGCGGGCCCAGTGCGGATTGGGAACTTCGCACGCACCATTGAATCGCTTCGCAGGTTTGTGTGCAGGTTTCCTCACGATGTTTTCCTTCACCCGCAAAGCTCGTGGTAAATTTCAAATGTAATTCCGCACATGAATTTTGAAAAAACTCAGAGGTGCGAGCCGGGTTTGAACCCACGACCCTCTGCTTGAGAGGCGATAGGTCAAACCACTAGGCCACCACGGCTCCCATATTCTCTATCTTTTGTGAGTGCGTCTGAATCTGAAGGGTCTGAACTATCCAACAGTGCACAGTGAGAAGTTCCATTTGTAATTCTCACCACTGCAGTGTAAGACACATCCTTAAGTACTCCTAGTATAATATGCAAAGGTCCATGTCTCCATGAGTGAACACCACATTTGTTAACGTTAGGCGTAATTGGGTCGTTCCGTCATTTCGTGCCAATCACATGTTCTTGTACTTTTCGATAAAAAAAATAAAGTCAGCGTAAATTCGGCTAATGCAAAACGATATGTATTTAGAACCTTAATAAAGTGCATTGAACTAATATACTATTATTACATTATTTAAATTTATTATGACACGAAAACTTGCAAATAATTCATTCACCTCCAATGTTCCAACACAAGTTCATAGTTGGAATATTTTTTTTTTACAATCTCATCACAAGAAAGCCCAACTTGTTTATGTCAGTAGAATCCTTAAATACTCCTTACGTATTGGTATAATTTTTATTTTTTTTGAACACAGTTTTATAGTAAAATTTTGTAACTATATTTTTGTCAAACAAAAAAATTCATTCACTTCCAACAATACGTTACAACAAATTACACCTTCTAAATTCGTCTCTGGTAACTTTAATATTGTTCCATTGTATGACGCAATAATCAGTCGACCGGCACGCATCGAACGGGGTGGACGTACGTGAAATTTAAAAAAAATATTTGCGATCTCCGCGACAAGGAAGACGTTTGGTACAGTGTGTTTATAATTACCTTCCGGACATTTCACAAGTAAGTAATGGTTTTTGATTTTTTTATACGTTAAGAAAGTATCCCTTTTGGGCGGATTTATTTACAGTTTTAATTTAAAATTTCAAGGACATCTGATTTAAGAATAATTAATGAAATAGTATCTATTTTTCATTCCTTTCCTTTGCATTACCGTCCATTCCTTCCACATTTGTAGGGGATGGTAATGAAAGCCGTTGGATGGTAATGAACAAATTGCGAAACATTAAATGTTTTTTAGTAAAGTTAATATAAAGTAGTATATAGTTAGTATTTAATACGGATGTAGAATAGATGTTTTATGAATTATCAAGAAGCAGGACATGGAAAAGGAGCACCAGACGGAATTGGGGCTGTTGTTTAGAGAACTGTAGATAATTTTGTAAAAAGTACATCAGGTATTTTAAATCTAAATATTGTCCTTCTTTATTAAGTTCCAATTTGTACGTTACGAGTAGTTAGTTATATTATCTTTAATTATATTATTTTATTTCAGGTTGTTTGGAGTTTATCAGTGCCAGGAAGAGTAGCACTTCGTAGCCTGTTGATTTACTTGCCAAGACGATGTACCATTGAGCCATTATCATTTTGGCACTTTGCATTATGCTGTATCACATGCAAATGATAGGAATGCATGTTGATAGTTTGCGCATTGACACAGCCAAGCCCGGCGCTACATGGCGCTCGCGCTACAGCGTGAGACGGAACCTAGCTCGCCACGCATCAATTCCCATCACGGCAGGGCATGATCCAAATAAGAGTGACCACAATCTCCTGCAGTTATGATACAAAATGTAAAATTAGATTGTCAAAATTCACAGTTTTTTAAGAAACCAACCAGCGTCTTCAATCCTTTTGAACAGCAATGATTTTATGAAATTTATTCAAGCGAGAGCAGAAGAGCCAGATACTATGAATGTGAAAGATTCAACACCGGTAAACATCGAGGACATCAAGATTCAAAGAAAGTAACAATCCGGACGTAAATCAGCCTAACTCAAGAATCCTCAATGGAAGTCGATGGTGTTAACCACTAAATTTGCTAAAAATTACTGGCGACTAAGGTTCAGTACCAAATACACTCTAAAAGGTGGTACTCTTATGTTAGAAAAATTACGAAATCCGTGTAAGCGTATGCATAAAATTAACTTGAAAAAAGTGCAAGGAAAATCACTTAAATTTAACTGGCCAGACGTTAAAGATGAAGACAGTGTCACTGAAAGCCGTATTTGGAATTACTACAAATTCAGTACTTTGATAACAGGTGGAGGTGTTTGACGTGCCTGCAATTTCTTCCAGAGGAATTAAATAATCGACTTGTCAAAATGTATGAAGCTGGGTTTATGCACCATACTTTAAGGGAGACTTTCCACGCGTCATGCCATTAACCACTTGCGCGATCTCCGTTACCGTCACACGCAATCGAAATCGAACGGTCCTCCATCTACACGGAGGCCCGGTGGGCAGTCGTGGGTTTTTCATGGGTAAAAAGTTTGCTAAACGACTCCGCAATGCCATGATCGTCAGTCTGTCCGTCGATGTGTGAAGGAAAACTGTTATTTGGTCTTAAAATCTTGTTTAGCCGGCTGCCAAAATCTTCCTAAATTGCTATTTTGCATGTCAGCTGCAATATTATCCATCAGAACCTACTTACTTAATGGTGTCGGTTGACCGGCGACGGTTGGTTACGACACGTGCTAGTGGGCATAGTCTCATTTTTCGATAAGTACAAATAACGATGACAAATAATATTGAAAGACACGTTGCTGGGTCATAGTATAATAAATGAATAAGTAGACATAGGGACTTGACTGTTATGTCGCAGTGAACTTGGGTTATTTAGGTTAAGTATGTACTCACCTACTTAACTTTAACAAGAATTATTTTGGTTTAATGTTACATTCTTAGTTTTAAAATAAATCTGCACTTAATTGGTCAGTAATAAATGACTATTATATCGTAAGGTACATAGATGTCAATTATATATACTTAATGATTATCAGTAAAATCACCATAAAATAATGACAATATCAATACTGGACATAAACAATTAAATAAATGACAAAGGAATAAATAAGTCTTGTCAAATTAAATGCGAAATATGAAAACGCTTACTTTTTTTTCATTTATTTACTAAATAGAAAAAAAATTAACATTTTACAATAATGCACCGAGCAAAACCATGCTAAGGTTTAACTGAACTGAACTTAGCGACTTTATTGGATTTAGAATGGACGTTAAGCTTATTTTATCCATTTTTTAATCATTTCCTTCACATATTCTCTATCTTTTGTGAGTGCGTCTGAATCTGAAGGGTCTGAACTATCCAACAGTGCACAGTGAGAAGTTCCATTTGTAATTCTCATCACTGCAGTACAAACTATTTTTATATGCCGCGGTCCATGTCAATGAGTGAACACCACATTTGTTACGTTAGGCGTAATTCCACCATACATTGCGTTGGTCTGTGTTACTCCATCGTCGACTCGTTTCTCGTTAAAAACCTCACCAAATACGGCTTGGCATTGTTTTACCCAAAAATCAAGTGGTAAATTGTGAGTAAAAGGTTGCTTATCAGACGTCGTAGTCGCAAAATAACCAAATTCAGTAGACTCCTGGTAAACCCAAGTAGAGAACCATAATTTTTTATGTGCCTTCATATACTCTATATATGCTGTATATACAAGAAACAAGGCTGATGAGGATTCAGTGTAATTTCTTTCCAATTTTTCAGCTTAAATGTTGTTAGTACTGCAGTACTTGTACTCCTAAGATATTGGGAAGTCAATTGTTTATGGAAAATTTCAACACTGTTTTGCATTGACCGCTCCCAATTTTCTTTTTGAAGAGAATGACATTGTGATTTTATCAAATCAGGGGTAAGACTTGCAGCATTATTTGCGAATAATTTAGTATTAGTATTAGTAATAGTGGATTATCTACGACATTCATATCACTTTCGTTACAAATATTAAGTTCCTTTTTTAATGTATCAATTCCACTCGAATTTTTTAAAAATTCAACGATGCGTTTAAAAAAAATACAAATTTTGTTTACACAATCAGTGGACCCATATTTTTCATAAGTATCTCTAACCGTCTCAAGATATTCGTAAAAGTCTTTTTTTGCCAAAACGGGTGCACTGCTTGACAATGCAGCATCTACGAGGTCAGGGTAAAGAAGTCTCATCCAAGCAGCGATCATTCTCACTTACATCATTTTCTAATTCAGAAACGTCGTGGTCTTGACTAATAAAGCAGTATGAAAAGCCTAAGCGGAGAACGATAAGGGAACTAATAAAATACATGCCTGATACAAGTACCTGACTACGAAGCTTGAGGTCCCGGGTTCGATTCCCGTGTCGGGGCAGATATTTGTATGAAAAATACGAATGTTTGTTCTCGGGTCTTGGGTGTTTAATATGTATTTAAGTATGTATCTATGTCTATATAATTATATTTATCCGTTGCTTAGTACCCATAACACAAGCTTTGCTAAGCTTACTTTGGGACTAGGTCAATTGGTGTGAATTGTCCCGTGATATTTATTATTATTTATTAAGTAAACAGGTGCTCCTATTCTTCAGAATGCTACAACCCTATCGTCGACCTCCATAACATAATGTTTTTTTAACATACCATTCACAATCTACAGAACATACCATTTTCAATAATTACTTTTTTATTATTTCACAATACGTACACAAATTCATAGTATAATAACGCTGAAGACTTTGTTTGTTACCTACCTACATGCTAATCTTTGGAACTATGGTAGGTAGGTATACCTGATGTTAGATTTTCTTTAAATAATAACGTAGTTTTGTTTATTTAAAAAAAATAAAAGAAGGATGCAATTTAATTATAATGATAATAAATTCATTTATTTCGGCCAGCTTGGCCCATTCAGTAAATACCTTACAGACTAACATACACAAATGCATGCATAATATCGATACCTTGTGTCTCAAATGGCGTAAAGTACAAAACATAACTTTTCAGAAGCAATAAATTCCGTTTTTGCCATTTTGGCTCCGGAATCCTAAAAATGATCGATTTTGAGTTACGCGCTTTTTTAGAAGTAGTTACATATTATCATTATACCTGATTTTAATGAGGTACCTACCTACCTATTTTTCATTGACATATTATAATTATGTGACAAGATATATGTATGGCCTCACGATAAAAGTAAACAAAAATATTCGGAAATCACTAAAACACAAATTAAGAGCAATTTGAATCACTCAATAATAAAAAGACGACCCATAAACTGGATGGAAAATAATCAAAGAAATTACAAAACCTAAGGTCTTGTAAAAAAAAAGCAAAAAACGAATCCGCTTAAGCACTATTTATCCATTTTTTTATTATTTTCTTCACATATTCTCTATCTTTTGTGAGTGCATCTGGATCAGAAGCATCCGGACTAAGCAAAGCAGCACAATGAGATGTTCCGTTTGTTATTCTTACCACTGCAGTTTCAGAAAGATCTTCAAGAACTCCTAGTCTATGCCAAGGATCCATGTCTCCATGAGTAAACACCACATTAGTTACGTTGGGCGTAATTCCACCATAAAGTGCATTGGTCTGTGCTACTCCATCGTCAACTCGCTTTTCGTTGAAATCCTCGCCAAATACTCCTTTACATAGTTTTATGTAATAATCAAGCGGTACGAGGTGACTAAAAGCTTGCTTATTAGAGTTAGTGGTTTGATAATAACCAAATTCAGTACATGTTTGGTAAGTCCAAGAATATAAGCAATCATTATTTTTATTTACTTTCATGTTCTCAACTACTTCTCTAAAGTCAACATGATGACAGCCACTATCTTTGAAACTTAGTTTAGGTCGAGCCCACTTGTTTAGTTGGAATAGATTTTTCACTACAGAAGTACTGTGTTGGGAAGATAATTCTTTAAGGAATTTTACGCTTTTTTGCATTGATCGTGCCCAATCGTTCGCTTGGAGGGACTGACAATCACGTTTTATACAGTCAGGATTGCCGTATTGAGACTGGGCTGCATAATAACCGATAACTTCGAAAAAATACTGAGCTTGATTTTCTACAATGCTCATATCTGACTCATCGCAAATACCCAATTCTTTTTTAAGCCTTTCAATTCCACTCGAGGTTTTTAGTAGTTCAGCGCAATGATTAAACATTTTGTTTAATGTGTTGACACAATCAGAGGATCCATATTTTTCATAGACATCACTAACAGTTTCAAAAAATTCATAAAAGTCTTTTTTTGCCAAAACAGGTCCACTGCTGGACACTGCAGCGTCTACGAGGTCAGGGTAAAGAACTCTCATCCAAGCAGCGAGATTCCCCGCATATGATCCGCCAATCACAACTACCTTTGAGGATTTAAATTCGGGAGCAGACTTTATAGTTTTGATTAATGCAGCCAAGTCAGCCAATGCTTGTTTAGAGCTTAGATACTTCATCGATGATGTGTCTTTCATGACAACTGGCATACTTTCTCCATAGTAACGATGTTCTGATGCAAAGAGGGCTCCATTTGTTTCATTCGCTAACTGACACGTAAGGAGAGAATCTATTTCTATCCAATCAGAAGCTGCTGGCGATTCACCGTTGATGTACAGGTAAATAGGTCCGTTGGGCTTCCAAAAAGTAAGTCTTTTGAAATATCTCATCTTCCAAGTTTCAATATCTGTATTGAAGTGATCAACAGGTTGTTCAATCCATTCTTCCGAAGCACTTGACTTCTCATTTTTATTTACGTATTTTTGCAACCCTGACACGTCGCGTCGTTTATCAAAGATAAAACAGTGAGAAAAATCTAAGCTTAAGATGATAAGTGCACTAATAACATACATATTATTATCTGATACAAGTAGACAGGTGCTCCTATTCTTCGGAATGCTGTAGCCGTTTCTTTGACTCTTTTTATATACCTATTTGTTTTAACATACCATACATAACCTACAGAACATACCATTATTTCTATATACATATTAACCATTTTTTATCACTTTGCAATTTATACATTATAATAAAGCGTAATAAAGTTGAAGTGTTCGTTTGAACACCTTAACCTTTGTAACTATGGTAGAGTGTTTTTCCAATGATTCCTGTTACAGTACAGTTAACCTGAGTCAATAACAACTATATCGACTTTTCGACATCATCTTATAAGCCATCATTGCAAGTGTCATATCGATCAACATTAAATTACAGTGAATACCATTTTTAGGGTTCCGTAGCCAAAATGGCAAAAACGGAACCCTTATAGTTTCGCCATGTCTGTCTGTCTGTCTGTCCGTCCGCGGCTTTGCTCAGGGACTATCAATGCTCGAAAGCTGTAATTTTGCACGGATATATATTATGTAAACTATGCCAACAAAATAATACAATAAAAAATTCAAAAATATTTTTTTTAGGGTACTTACCTCCCATAGACGTAAAGTGGGGGTGATTTGTTTTTTCTCATCCAACTCTGTAGTGTGGGGTATCGTAGGATAGGTCTTTTTGGGGTTACTAGGGTACGGCATCAGTTTTGAGCTCATGGTTATTGTTTTTTTCTGGTACTTACATTGGAAAATATTTCAGTAGACTTTATTGCTTATTGGCAATAATTAATTTAACCGATAACCGTTGGGGGAGAAAAGTCCTCGAGTGGCGACCACGAACCGGAAGATGAAGCGTTGGCAGGCCTCCCACCAGGTGGACTGACGACATCGTGAGAGTAGCGGGAAACCGGTGGATGCAAGTGGCGAGTTGTCGTTCATTGTGGCGTTCTAAGGGGGAGGCCTTTGTCCAGCAGTGGATGTCTTCCGGCTGATGATGATGATGATGAATAATTAATTTATCAAAATTTTAAATATTCAATGTTATAAATTGAGAATAACTGGATGGAAAACGAGCAAGTGGGTCTCCTGATGGTAAGAGATCACCACCGTAAAACATCTGCAACACCAGGGGTATTGCAGATGCGTTGCATAGACCTATGGGATACCTCAATGATGGGATTCTCAATGAAGAATAACTAGATAAAATGGGTCGGCAGCGAGGCGGTTCTGATCGGGTGCCGGGTGGGTCTAATAAGCTGTGACCTTTACCATTCCTCAGTAACATTCGTAATACTTTGATCTTCGTCTAATTCGAACTTCCAGTGGTGATAATTGTAACCAAAAAACCCTAGGCACTGTATTAATCCAAAATTTGTTAGTGTGGCCTAGTGGTTTGACCTATGGCCTCTTAAACAGAGAATCGTGGGTTCAAGCCTGGGCTCGCACCTCTGAGTTTTTTGAAATTCATGTGCGACATTTGCAATTTACCACAAGTTTTACGGTGAAGGAAAACATCGTAAGGAATGCCGCTCAATCCTGCGAAGCAGTTCAATTGTGTGTGTGAAGTTCCCATTCCGCACTAGACCCGCGTGCGAACTACGGCCCAAGTCCTCTTATTCTGATAGGAGACCTACGTACCTAGGACGTATCGGCCGAACACTCGGCGCTATGTTTATACACACCGAGTACTCGGCCGAGAGCACTGTCTCGCCCGTTTGTTCGGTACGTGTGATCAAGGCATTACGTTTGAAGTTAGCAATACTGTTCAAGTTAAGTTACTGATGGATTTTTTACATATCATGTGATATCATGCATGACTCTATAATCTTTGTAGGTGCAGAGTTAGTTATAATGGTTTGTTTATCTTTTTTTATAGGAAAAGTTCTTATGTATCGTGCTCTCTCAAGTAGTTTCAGTACTCGTACCCATCGCACAGCCGTATATTTTTAATCTAGTTTTAGTTTTTATAGAAGAATTTTCGCCTCGTTAAAATATTTTCCTCATTGTAGTGAGTTACAAATTGTGTTTCTCTCTAAAAATTATTAGCGTCTATAATTGTTTCAAGACCGAGCAAGAGTCAATGTTAGAGCCATTCTGATCGTTTGGGTTTCCAGCTTTCTATAACAATTGTTAACTACATACTTACATCTTACTCGAAATATATATTTTTTTAATACACGAAATATCAGTTTACAGTTACACGTGCGGGACGTAAAATACACGCGGCATTGTCAATTATTCCAGTAATTCAGCTGTAATAAAATTATCGGTAATCGAATTTTTTAATTATGTACTATAGAATGAAATGTGGCTTTATAAATTTTATCGTCAACTTAAATAATAAAATCACGAATGTACATACATTAGCTACATTTTATAAGCATATTCTGACTGATAGTAATCCATAAGTATCCAATACCATATAATTTGCTATTTTACCAATTTATTACACGTAAGTTTTTATCGACATTTTATATGCATATTCTGACTGATAGTCATTTATAAGTATCCACACAATATGTATAATTTGCTATTTTACTTGCCTAATTTATTAAGTTCCTTTTGAGCAATTATCTCAAACATAACTCGACTAGGAAATGCGTTTTGCTCATCCTTCGATCTAGCATGTGTCGAAAAGGAAAACAAGGTTCACCGCCGTGCTTTATTCTTTCGTTAGCTTCGATCATCAATACGTTCGTTAGCATCGTTAGTTACCCGACTTGGAAAAAGGAGGAGGTTCTATGTCCGCACTGCCATAAGGTCTTAGGGCGACTACGCACTGCGGATTTTCACCGCGCGATATTTATTCGCGCGGATTATATTCCGTGCGTTACATACAATTTCATACTTTACATAGAAATGCGTACTCGTATAAGATTCAATAATATGTTACAGAATTGCAAGAAAAAACCGCGCGGAAAAAATTCGCAGTGCGGACAGGGCCTTAACTACGAACATAAATTCTAGTGACAGTCATCCTAAGACCAAAAACCGGCCAAGAGCGTCAGATACGCCCAGGATATGGTACCGTAGCTGTTACGAAGAAATCAAGTAATATTTTTCATGGGATTTAGTATTTTGTGGGGAATCTTCCAAGTTTAGATATTTTATACCTACTTTAGGCTGCTATTTACTCTTAAAGTATTAATAATTCTCAACGGTACCCCACACTATAGGTATAGACGAGAAAAAAAGTCACCCCCCAAGTGAGGGCACTTTACGTCTATTCCCATAGACCTAAAAATTTTTTTTTTACTATATTGTCGGCATGGTTGCTACATATTACTTATTATATAAAAGACAGGTACAGTTACTTGCCCCGATATCGGTATCGGCGTCGAATACCGATATCGGACCGGATAACCTGAAAACGCCCTAAGGGTTCCGTTTTTGCCATTTTAGCTACGGAACCCTAAAAAAAGACCCCTTTAAGGCCCTGTCCGCACTACAAATTTATTCCGTGCGGTTTTTTTCCCGCAATTCTGTAACATATTGAATCTGATACAAGCATTCGCACTGGCGGTAAAAAAATCCGAAAAGAAATCTAATGTAAAGCACGGAATATAATTCGCGCGAATAATATCGCGTGGTGACATTCGCGGTGCATAGTCGCCCTAACATTTTTACTCTGAAGTCACGCGCGAATGCGTTCGAACCCGTAACCATAGCAACGTGTAAACAACACAGTCATTGCGCGTGACGGCGTTTCATCTAGTTTCATTGTAAAATAGTGGGAACTATTTTAGATTGGTCAGTATGGATTATTCCGATAGCAGTGGAGTGGACAGCGCTGTTGGTGGCAGACGCGAAACTAGGCCAGTATCCCGACGTGGTTTTAGAGAGTATAGCAACAGCGGGTCGGCTGTTTCGAGGTAGGTACTCAGTGGTGTTTGGATAAGGGGCAGTGTTCAATTACTGGATGAAAAAGCTGTGGGAAATATGTCTGAGTTATGGGGTGAAAATATTTAGTTAAATTTATTTAAAAAAATGTTCAAATAAACGTTTCTCTAAAATCATTAATTGCAGAGATATCGTGGTCCAGATTTTTGTTCTTGTAGGTTAGGTCAAACAGAACGTTTGAAACATGGGTTAATTGGTTAGGTTAAAGTTATGGCCAAGCGCAAAGCGCCTAAACAACGCGGTACAGGAGCTCCGCGAAGTTTAGCAGATAGCGATAATGTAGTTTCAATGACTGTGCAAGCATATTTAACAAAAAGTATAGCCAACCATGTTTAGCTGATTTTAACAATTAAGTTTTTTTACATAAACTATATTTTCGGTAATTTAATATTTTTTTTACAAAAACTTATTTTTCACCCGTGTGGTGTTGGGTTAGAATTACACCTCTCCATTTCTTCCGTGGATGTCGTGAGAGGCGACTGAGGATATAGGTTAAGGTATACCGTAGGCGACAGGCTAGCAACCTCAAAGTCAAAGTCAAAGTATTTATTGTGTGTTATCTACGTTTCTCTGTAACATGTCAATACGACATACAATTTATCTTAACGACTATGTAGGATCTAAATTAATTACAATAATTCTTATACATTATTAAATTAAAATCCTACTAATCGCAAGAAACAGTATGTAACATTAAATAATAATAATAATAATAATAACTATAATTAATCGAATTACACACGAAACATGACAATAATTAAATCAATGAAAATTTTACCTAATTACCACTATTGTATCTACTTATCATTAATGTCTATAATATTTTATTGTATAAAATCACTAAATTTTATCTCCTAAAAAATCGTTCACAGTATAGTAAGCTTTCTTAATTAATAACTTTAAGACGTTTTAAATTCTACAAAGCTTTCCTTATTTCTAATTGTACCTGTCACTATTGTACCGTTTTCGTTAAACATAAAACCTAAAATTGCTAAAAGTGGCTCCAAAGCGCTAACGTTTTGTGTGCTCTGCCTACCCCATTTGGGAATACAGGCGTGATGTTTGTGTGTTATTTTTCATAAAGAACGTTTCTTGCCGTTTCTTAACGTTTTGTACCGTGGAATTGACCCAAATGCCCTAACGTACCGTTGGTTGAGTGAAAACCAGGGCAAATAAAATAGTGCAAAAAAAAAAAGCTTCATTAAGTATACCGCATATTCCCACCTTTGCTCTCTCCCCACAATACGGTATTTGACTATTTTGTATATGTTTTATAAATTAAAACTACACAATGCCTGTTATCATATAGAAAAACAATTTTAAGCTACCTTTACAAATAACAAAGTTATAAAGGTTTGAAATTCAAGATTAGACAGAGAAAGACATACTGGCATGTGACGTCACACGCCAGTACCGCCATACTTGCTGCATAGAGAAAAGCGTTTGAAAAAGAGACAGGTATATAGATTTTTCAAAAAATCATTATAAATGCAATTTTCAACCGATTTAAATTTTCTCTTCGCTAAACACTATCTGTATAGGTATCTATATTTTCATAATAATATTAAGATATGGCAAAATCAGGAGTTGTCAAATACCGTATTTCGATCTGATACGTTCTGAGTTCGGCTTTTAAAAACTAAACGGTTGTTGACAGAAGCGGCAGCATGCGGCCAGCTTCTGCATACCGCGGCGGCACGGCGTCGCGACTCTCGACGGCCGGATTTGGTCCTGCGCCACCGACGGCCAGCCGTCAGCCGACAGCAATGACTGGCTTTTCCATGGCAAGGCATTCCTCTTGTTTCTGTTGTCCTGTCAAACGTTCAAACTTTAACGGTTAACTCGAAGAGATCGCTTTGTGGTACAAGTTCGCCTTTGTACGTCAGACTCATTGTAAACTGTACATTCGGCATGATTCAGTATTTGTCACGTAATAATAATGCTGGTGATTGATAGGTGTAGGAAAGGTATAGGTAGGTATGACTGCGCCGTGTGCGATGATTCTGTCCATTATCAAAAAAATACTTAATAGAGTTGTTGAGACCATTAAACATAATAATTCCAAGAGGCAACTTGATTTAAAACTGACTTTTATATATAAAATGTACAGTCGAACAAATTGAATCATGATTTACACTTTTTTGACGACCAGATGGCCTAGTGGTTAGAGAACCTGACTACGAAGCTTGAGGTCCCGGGTTCGATTCCCGTGTCGGGGCAGATATTTGTATGAAAAATACGAATGTTTGTTCTCGGGTCTTGGGTGTTTACTATGTATTTAAGTATGTATCTATCTATATAATTATATTTATCCGTTGCTTAGTACCCATAACACAAGCTTTGCTAAGCTTACTTTGGGACTAGGTCAATTGGTGTGAATTGTCCCGTGACATTTATTTATTTAACAATCAATTTTATTATGATTTCCTAGACAAAACTACCTATGAGATCAACATGACATCAGTAGCACGAAGGTTCCACCCTGGGTCATGATTAAATTTGTTCGACTGTACATGATTTGACAATAAAATAAATAAATTAATTATCTATGAGATTAGTGGCTGTTTCACCATCCATTGATTAATTTTATTTGACGGATAAATGCGATTATTCGGACAAACCAAACAGAGCATCACATTTATCCGTCAAATAAAAAACAATGGATGGTGAAACAGGGGTTAAATCTGGTCGTTATCGGAAAATATGTTCTATTTATAGTCCGTCAGTTACTTTTGTCAATCAAACAAATATGACAAAGTTGAAGCGCGTTAATTATAATAAATAGGGCAGAACTACCGTTTGTGGCCATTGTAACGTTTCTGGCCATTTATTGTAAGTTCAAATATACGTTTGAAATAAATTTATAGTAATAAAACAATACAAACTTTATTCGTTTCAGTATAAACTTTTGAAAACTCACTAAAAATATTGTTTTAATACTATAACTTTTTATATATTACTTCACATGTCAACTGGCCAAAAACGGTCTTAAGGTGCCCAAAACCGGTACTTCTACCCTACCGAGATCAGACCTTCTGGATTGGAATGGAACTCACATGAAAGTTGTGTCATGAAAAGAGTGTTACATTGTGATGTATATGTTCTAGCACTATTTTAAGATGATACCTAATAAATTGTATCATCAGATTGACAGGCCGATAACGCAGCAAGGTATATCAGGCTTACGAACGGGCACTGCGAGAGGGTTCCGCACGCGGCAGCTACAAGACAAGCGGTATTGGGAGGAACTGATGCAGGTGGGTAGGGGGGGGGGGGGAAGTTCGTATCATACCGTCCCTCTCACTCTCGTATAAATAATATTAACGTCAGCGGGACGTCACGATACGAAGTTCGAATTTTGCACTTCGTAGTACCTATAGGGCCTGGTTTGGTTGAAATAAAATTGAGACGCGGATCGGTAGCTAAGTGCAGCGTATGATGGGGGATGGGTGGGTTAAAGCCGCGGGTTCACGGTGGATGCAGGCTGCTTCCAAGCGAAGCAACTGGAGGCCTATATTCAACAGTAGACCTCCTACAGCTGATATGATGATGACGATGATAATGATTTAAGTAATTAAGGGCCTGCTTCACCACTTGTCTACTAACTTTAAGTGACGGATATCAGTGATGCCGTCCCTGTTTGTTTTGTCTTAATAAACAAAGATGGCATTCCTTTTATCTGACACTTAAAGTTAGTCAATAAGTGCCGAAACAGGCCCTTACTCTCACTATAAATACTACGCCTACTAGTGACATGGGTCGTAACAATTCAATTCCCATACACGTTTTTCTAAGTAACCTTATTTAGTGATGTATGACAACTATGCTCAAAGGCAATGGCCGCGCATTTACATTAACTGCAAGGTGTTGCATACTAAGACGCCTAGATCACGTGTTGCCTAACCAAAGTGTTTCTAAACCGAAAAACTCATGGTCCAAATTATAGAAGTAATTTCGCATATAAATTTCGAAATACTTAGAGGTGACGTGAGAGCCTCTGCTTGAGAGGCCATAGATGAAACCGCTAGCCACGGCTTCTAACAGCTTCTGCGAATACAAACCTACCATTTAAATTCATTACACAGGTCAAGGTCAGGGAAATGAAAGCAGAAATAGCGAGACTTAACGAACAAGCAGAGGCTGGAGAGCGAGAACGCTCTGCTAAGAAACATTACGAGAAGCGAGTGAAAGAATTAGCTCAAGAGTTAACAGGTACGAGTTATAATTATATGTAGGTACAAAAATCACTAAAGGTACAAAGAACGGTTATCAATATTTCATTCAATATGAAGCATAAGAATTTATGCCTGATGACAGTAGATGGAAAGTACCTACAAAGAAAAAATAATTGTTAAAAAAAATATGAAGAGTATTGCAAGACACTTGTTTTTGTTAATAAGTAGATTTTTCCAGATCTCCAAGGACGCCTATCAGATTATAATACAGCCATTCGCATCGTCAATGGCGAAGCTACGAAGCAGTCCGTGGAGGAACAGACCAGGGAATTGGATTTGAGCAACAAGAAGCTCCAAGAAGAGGTCGAGCAAGTCTTCTTAGAGAAGCAGAGAAAGGAGAACCAGTTAAAACAGCTAAGGGAACAAATGGAGAAGGTAATTTAAATTCAGTAAATCCGAGAGGATTCAGTTCAGTGATAGCTTCTGTTCCTTCTGTTCATCTTCACCAAACATCCCCAATAAGATTTTTTTTATTACAGGAACAATCCACGATATCAAATTTATTGGTGGAAATGACGCCTGAACAAAGAGATCAATATAACGAGCTAGAGACTACAGCTACGGCTCTCAGGGAAGAGGTGGAACAATCCAGAGCACAAATTGATCACTTGAGCAAAGAGAAAGATCAATTTAGCAAAGAGATATCGGGATCTCAGGTAGAAATATTAGAAGTAACTGTAACTGAATCAAACGTATGACCCACTTTTAAACGATTTGGTGAAACGAGTAAAACATTCAATACCACAACATGCTGTTTGGTAGTAGCACTAATTTTAAAACCTTTTAGATAAAACTTCATCTGTTGGAGTTACATCGTCGATTAGCAACTGCAGAAGAAAAGCGAGATAATTTAAAGAATGAAATGAACAATCGCCTGGAGCCGCAGGAGGAAAGAGAGAAGTTATTACTGCAGGTATTTGTAATAAAGAGTGAAGTGTAAGTGAAAAATACCTGACTGTCAATTTTGCATTGACGTAAGTTTTTTTTTTAGGTGAGAGAAGACAATGCTGCTATTTCATCACTAGATAGTAAGGCTGCGACACTTAAAGATCAAATACGTAAAGTTCAAGAGATGATAGAAGAAGCTGAACAGGCAAGTGGATAATTGGTCTAATTTATGTCAATGTCTTACTTACAATAAATAAATAATATTGCGAATGATCAGGATGTAAAGTTGATCTAAGTTTACGAATAACTTAAGCTGGCACTATCATTGCAGGATTTGGAAGAAGGAAATTCGGAGCGACATCAAAAATATAGAGAGCTGAAAAAACGAGAGGAAACAATGGACGCTTTCTTATCGACTTATGAAGAGAATCTTAAAAAGGAACAGGATAGAATCGAACAGCTAGAAAAGGACATAGTATTCGCTTTGGAGCATAGCAGCTCTAACATTGATTTAGATTTAAGTGAAATTGATTCTTTAAAACAAAAGGAAGGTTATACTTCAGCGTATGATGAAGGAAAGAAGTCAATTGAAATTTTGATGAAGGACTATGAAAGATTCCAGACGAATTTGAAAAAGGTAAAATACATTCTTGTTAAATAACGTATAAAGGGTATTCCGAAATGAATTAATATGCTGCTTGTACGTATCTGAAATGAAAAGGGGTTTCCTCTAAAGTTTTATACCTACCTGGACCATAATATATGTAAGGTTAGCTAGTACCATTTAAGAAAAAGTTCTGACATCAATTACTTTCTGTCTTGATTTGTTGTATGATATTATAGAGTTTAAGTGGATTCATATATTTTTAGGTTGAATCAACTCGTGAACGCCTCGCTACAGAACTCCAAACATTACCAGAAAAAACCCAAGCCATGAACGAAGAACTGGTAATACTTTCGGACATTGAAAAACTGAGGGACGATGGTGAAGAACAAAAGAAAGCTCTTGAGACTGAAATTAAAGTGTTGAAAGAAAAGTTAGCACCTACCGAGAGCGCTGTTGTGGAGGCCGCCAGCAAACTAAAGAAGTTGCAGGTAGGATGGAAATCAATTTGACTAAGTTTTTTTCATAGGCTTCAAGTTAATACACGATAGATGATGTCAAATTGTTTTAAATTGTCATAAAAAAAACTTGAAGTGCAACCAATCAAAGCCGATTAATACCTAGACGTTCGTAAGTCTATTTATCGACTTTGCTGCACTTCCAGTTCACGTACGGCTTGGCTAGCGATAGCGTTTTGTGATGATGAATTAGTCCAATTAGTTCTTGACCGTACAGTGGGTTTTAACCTTTTGCAATGCAGGATACTCAAACATCGATTTTTATATCATAATGTTCATCTCATTAAAACGATTTAGTCCGTAATAGATGGTGCAATTATCATTTATTCATATTTTATTTGAAGTGCAAATACTTATTACTTCAGCTCTAAGTCCACGCATATATTTTTTATCCTACAGGATAGTTTAGACGGCAACGAAATGTACGCAAAACTAAACAGTTTGGAAGATCAACTGTCTCAACTGGAAAGCCGAAAAACTGTTCTTGAAGAAGATATAGCATCCATCACGTTGAAAGCAGATTACGAGCCTTTGAAAAAACAGGCTATGGAAGAACTAGCAACTCTCAATAAGAAGATAATTGAGGATTTGAATTCTACTAGATCGTATTAAGCACTTAAACAAATAAATCACCAAGGAAGTTGATCAAAAAATTAGACCACTTTTCTGCTGATGCTTTAGATTTAATAAGTGTATAAGAAACTGGTTACTGGAACTGTTAAATAGTTGTGTAACTTGACAGTACAAATAAAAACAACCATAACATTTGATCATTTTATTCAACACAGTATATCACAGCTTGAATTAAACACTACAATTTTAATAACAATAATTTAACTAATGTACAATACGAGACACGTGTACGGAACTCCAATTAACACAATCATAAACTTACTGGGAAACCTTAGCTTGTTTATCGAGTAGTACTTCGAGTTGGGAAGGTAGAGGGCGGTTATTTGCCTTCAGAAGTGTGCAGAGGTTTCGGATGAACTTTTGAGAAGGCACGACGTCTGTCTCTTGCATTTTCTCCCAGAGTTTCAAAGCTGACTGGCAGTCATCGTCGCGTTCTGAAGACATGAAAAAACAAAAATGGGTTGGAACACAAACGACCACCTTAGCACGCTTAATTATTATTAGCCCGTAAGGCGAGCAGGCGGGCGTGGGTGTGATCATAATTTTTAATCAGCTATTCGTAAAACCGGCCAAGTGCGAGTCGGACTCGCGTACGAAGGGTTCCGTACCATTATCTATACAATATTAGACATAAGCAAAAAAACACGTTTTTTGTATTGGAGCTGCCCTTAAATATTTATTTTATTTTAATTTAATTATTTTTAAAGTAATTATACGACTAAATATTCTATGAATATTTCAAGCGTCTACCTGTTTCCGTTATTAATATCGAGCAAAAAACGGCAAAAAAATCACGTTTGTTGTATGGGAGCCGCCCTTGATAAATATTTTATTCTGTTTTTAGTATTTGTTATTATAGCGGCCATAGTTATACATAATCTGTGAAAAATTCAACTGTCTAGCTATCACAGTTCATGAGATACAGCCTGGTGACAGACGGACGGACGGGCGGACAACGAACTCTTAGTAATAGGGTTTCCGTTTTTACCCTTTTGGTACGGAACCCTAAAAACTACCATGCGCCAGCGCATATTCTCCTAGAAGCTTCTATTTAACTTGCCCTGTTTATTGTTGCGATAGTTTTGTTTTCTTTGAGCGTTGAAAACGTAGGAATACGCGCTTACACTCGTGTTCGGCTTAATCTAGCGCACGAGTAAGCGGGTATGTCAAAAACAACCGTATACGCGCAGAATAAACGCTAGTCTGAAACCGCCCTTATATTTATCAACTCTGCCAAGGCACTTTACTTACGGTATACACTCAATATCAGGTCAAATATCTCTTCCACATCAAAACGCCTCAAGTCTTTTCCGCATTCTGCTACGGTCTCTAAGGCAGCAATTTTCTTTTCATCGGCGAATCTTTCGCATCGACGCATGAGTGCATCAGGATGGAACCTTACGGTTGGGTCCAGAAATAGTTTACGTAGGGTCTTCTTGTAACCAACTTCGGCTAAGGCTGATATAAGGGTCAGCTGAAATGTTAAAATGCGTTGGTGAAGTTACATTAAAAAACTACAAAAAAATGTCGTAGGTACCAATACAAATATTTGCCAAAAAAAAAGTGTGCATAAAAATATCTGATAATCGTCACTACTTTTAAAAAAGCTCGTACAGTCAAGGGCAAAGATATCGACACGGCCAAAGTTACAAAAATATGTATACACGACTTTATGCTCTTAACATTAAGGCCGTGTATACATATTTTTGCAACTTTGGCCGTGTCGATATCTTTGCCCTTGACTGTACCTCGGAATCGATATTTTTTCAAGTGAACTTTATGAGCATTATTTTAGGGGTCAATTTTGCTGACGAGATTTCATAAGATACGAGATTTTTTCAAAGTAGTGACGATATGACTCTATTTTAGGGCCGCTAGACTTGTCGGATATTTTTGTAACGCTCCGCCGTGGCAGACAGTGCAGGTGACTGTACGGATACACGGTAATTTCATAAAAACAAAAACAAAATAAGATTGTTACTTTCTGAAAAACCGTGTTCCGAATTATAACAAGTATTTTCCGGTCAATGAATCGCTCGCTATATCATTTAAGTTAAGGACGAAGGAACCACTAGGAATATAATTTCTCTTTACGCTTACCTGAACATCTCCTGGACCGTGTATCCTCTTATCAACACTTAGCACAGTGTGCGCAAGTTTGTTCAGCCGTCCGTTGGACTTCTCATTGACAATGAAATTTTCTTCGGTCTGCCCGTCGCTCATGCTTTTCAGTATTTGGCACAGAAGTTCGTGTTTTAGCGGGGTTTTGTTGTACTTTTGAGCTAGGTTGCAGAATTCATTCACCGCCTCATGGAGATTGTCTCTGCAGACGAAAAAATATTGTACAGTCGAGTTTATAAACTTGTGAGCAAAAATTGTATCAAAAATATCTGAACACGACTCTATTGTTAACGGCGTAGAAGCGTGTTCAGATATTTTTGATAAAATTGAGTTCACAAGTTTATGAACTCGACTGTACACCACCTACGTGACTACTTACTGCTTAAGGTGAGCTCGCACCAGCGGGCCGAGCAGCGAGTTAGTCGGTCGGCAGTAGCGCAGTGTAGTCAGCATTTCGAACATGCGCCGAGTCTGCGCGTGAGTGCCGTTCGCCGCCGTCGCGTCGAGAAGTCGCCAGCAATTCATTGATATATTGCGACCACCCACAATTCGGCTGAAGAAAACAATTGAATATTTAAAATGATGTATGATATATTTAAGCTCTGCTTCGCCACAAAACAAACGAAGTGACGTGCTCTGTACGCCACAGAAAAACCAGCGACAAATCAACTTTATTTTTAATTCCATTGCATAAGGATTAATTTCGAGTTGAATGTTGGTCATGTATAGTGACCATGGCGTGTGAGAATAAATCAATAATTTTAAAGTTGGTTTTAGATGTAGCGGAGTCGTAATTTGATTATTGCAATTTTACTCTTTTTAGATTTAAGCAAGATGGCAAACTAGCCATAGTTAGATAATAGCACAGGGAGGCTAGCCCAATGCAAGAACATCTTAATGATAATTGTAATTAAATTACATATAAAATAAAATAAAATAGGTATTAGATTTTTATTTGATTTGAGTTTGATATATATTTTGTTTTGAAAACTGAATTTGGGTCAATCAACTTTTTCTTGGTTGTTATTCTGTACCGTTGTCCAAGAGACAACAGTGACAGTTTCTTAAAAAAACGGCTCTGATATATGCGACTAATATACTTAGGAGATAGTCTATATAATAATGAGCTATGTAACTATGACAAATATGTATACTCGATGAATTTTAACCACAGAAAACATAGAAACTCGTGGTTTTAAAGAGTTGTCCAGGGGACGTAACCATGCCAACGAGATACAAGACAAAGTTGTTCGATCCATTTCTGCTAAGTTTCTGGCGGCGTATTATTCTTGGCAATGCTGGTCTTTTCGAAAGCGCTGGTAGTATAAAAAAGTGACACGTAAAAGATCCCTTTGCGGCCTACTTGGAGAATTAACGTTTTGATTTTGGTTCCATGCAGCCAAAAACGACCGACCCCAAAATAAATACTTTTCACCTTTTCTTTGACTGCTCGTTGATCAAATCGAAAGCTTTTTCGATCTTCTTCCTATACACCATGAGCGTAGCAAAGTCGACAATCTTGAATTCATCCAGCGTGAAGTTGGGTGAGGATTTGTTAAGATCCGCCAATGACATCTCGGCTAGATCAAGCTCGCCTGACTTCACGTGCAAGTCAAATATGGCGGCTTTCATACCAGCTGATAGAAAGACCTGAAAAGGAAATTTAACATGCTATAAAACTAGTGTCTAACCGCGGCTTTGCGTAAACCGAAACGTTTTGTCAGTTGTATGTAGAACACCCGTGCAAACTCAAATATGGGTCGATCAATTTTTTCATATACCTCGTTGCCATGATTACGTCCCCTGGACAACTGTTGTTGTTAAAATTCATCGAGTGTACATTTTTGTCGTAGTTATAATTCAATTCTTGAAAGTATAGCTCCATTGATACTATCGATGATTCCGCCAATGTCGAGGTTGGAAAAGATACTATCAGTTTAGCCGTTATTCGATAGTTGTATTACAAGCTCATTATTATATGGACTATATGCTAAGCACAGCAGCATATATATTATAAGTTTTTTTTTTAAACTCTGTCTATGTTGTCTCTTGGACAACGGGACAGAATAACAAACAAGGAAAAGTTGATTGACCCATATGTATGTAGACTTAGGGCTGTTTCACCGTCCATTGATTAGTGTTAACTGACGGTTAAATGTGATGCCGTCTGCGTCCATTCGAACAAAACAAATAGACGGCATCACATTTAACCTAATCAATGGATGGTGAAACAGCCCCTTAGAGTCTCACTATACGTCATTGAATAATAGGACAGGTACCCAATCTCAAATGTTTATCCACTTTGCTTGTTTAACTAAATTACATACTCACATAATACAAAAACTTACCCCCTCCTTCTCGCATTTTTGTACAATTTCTCTCGCCGCTGCCAAGTTACTGTCCTTGCAGTACTGCTGCAGTAATCGCCTTAACACGCCTCGTGTGTTCATACCTTTAGCTTCTAATTCGTTAAGATGTGCTTTGAGTGATTCTTCGTTCATTTGTTTCTGGATGGTAGAAAAAGTTAACATTGGATTATGTCATTTAATTAACATGGAACTAGTGTATCAAATGAATTGCAATTTTCGCCTATTATTTTTTTTAAAGAACTTCTAAACTATTTATCTTAAAACAATAAAAAAACATATTTTTGCGATTCACAAGATATAATTCATTTGATATTACACACGGTATTGTTTGGTTCATTTTTTTAATTTTAAAATTTAAAATTTACTTATTTACGATACACTTTCTTCTTTGGGTCACTGATTTACACATGTTTACCAAATTTCAATTCATCACTGACAGACGGACAAGCAGGCAGACAAATACACGAGTGTTCCTATAATGGTTCCGTGTTTTATTTTTACGGTACGGAACCTTAAAAAGATGCCAAGCGAGTTTACAAGAATTATACCCCCTCTGAATGAAAGATACAAAAATAATTTAAAGACCATCATCATCATCATCATCATCATCATCATCATCATCATCATCAGCCGGAAGACGTCCACTGCTGAACAAAGGCCTCCCCCTTAGACCGCCACAATGAACGACAACTCGCCACTTGGATCCACCGGAACTCGCCACTAACTAATATTTGAGCAGATAGTTCGAGTCCGCGGGATAGCAATAACCGAATTCTACGCGGACGGAGTCGCGGGCAACGGCTAGTATTTGATAAAACTTACAGGATGTGGTATATGTTGAGCGAATATTTCACCCTCGTCCACCAAACGGTCGTCAGTTATTGCTATGATAGCTTCACGGAACACAAGCGCTGTGTTTTCGCCGTAGGAATCTGGCAGATTCGCTATGCAGAAGTCGGCAGCAGCAGTTGATATTCTTACGGGAGTATTGGCCAGTTCCTGTAACGAAGTATCATCTTCATCATCATCATCATCATTATCATCGTCGTCATTATCATCAGCATAATCAGCCGGAAGACGGCCGCTGCTGAACAAAGGCCTCCCCCTTGCAACGCCACAATGAACGACAACTCGCCACTTGGATACACCGGTTGCACCCGGGTCAATCAACTTTTTGTTACTTTGGTAACGTCTCCTGCGTTACCTATTAAATGTATTCAACGATTTTACGGGGTACAAATTCACTGGCTCATCTCGTAATTTGGAGTTTTCAAAAAAAGTGTACCCTTTCTTAATTTTTTAAATTTTGGAAAAAATATGGTTTTTTCCTACTCAGAATCAAGAGTACAATCGATTTCGATCCTTTAAAAAAATGTCCCAATTTTTTCATACAAAATTTTATAAGGCAGTTTTGTCACGCCCATATGTGTATGAAAAAAAAAACGCCGTAAAACTGTCATTTTTTGGGGACATTTTTTTAAACTATCAGAATCGATTTTGCTCTTGATTCTGAGTAGGAAAAAACATATTTTTTTCCAAAATTTCAAAAAAAGAAAAGTTTTTCTAACAAAGTGTATCACTGACGAGTTGTCTCCTGAGTTACGAGACAGAATAACAACACTAAAAAGTTGATTGACCCACCCAACTCTCACGATGTCGTCAGTCCATCTAATAGAAGGCCTGCCAACGCCTTAATAGCTAAGTTTATACAAATATGCGAGTTCACGCGCGTCACGAGTCAGTGTAGTGTGGTGGTGGTGATAGATGGGTATGTGTGATTTGTGTGTGTTCTTACAGTGTGGAGGTGGAGGAACTGCATGAACACGCATATCTTGGATAAATTTAGCTATCATAAGGTCGCGGGTGAGCAAAGAAATTCTTTTAGTTCATTGATATGGACCTCCGCAAAGTAACGCCTGATTCAATAAATTATTGTAAAAAAAATATGAAGGAACTGACTAACCTTTACAATATTAAAAACATCATTGAAATCGTCCTTATTATGTTTCATAAGTATACATAGAAACCTTCCTGCCCAGTCTTTGCTCTTGTCAATTGCTTTTTCAGTGGCGTCCTCTAGTATGTGAATGGTGGACTTGACGTCTGAACTGGTCAAGTACCCTTTCAGGAGGGGCCTTAGAATTTTGTCTACATCGACTTTGCCTTTGAACAGTTCACCTGTAAGGAGAGAAATCATCATCCCATCATCCCAGCCTATATACGTCCCACTGCTGGGCACAGGCCTTCTCTCAGAATGAGAGGGCTTGGGCAGTAGTTCCCACGCGGGCCCAGTGCGGATTGGGAACTTCACACACACCGTTGAATTGCTTCGCAGGTTTGTGCAAGGAGAGAAATGTTTGGTAAAAATGATATATAGGTTGATTCACAAGATCTGGCACGAATGACTAGAATCCCAAGCTGTTCTTATACTTATTACATTAGCATCCTAATATTTTGTAAACAATCACATAATAATTCTATAAAACAATTATCACTTACTAGCTGGTGCCCGCGGCTTCGCCCCCGGTGTAGTTTTATTTTTTTGTTATTTTCTAAATCTTATTTTATGAGAACCTTCTCCTGACAATAGCAAACACAACAAAAAAGAATTAGCGAAATCGATCTAGCCGTTCACGCGTGATGCCGTGACCAAGAGAAACAGGGATCCATTTTCATATATTAATATAAGATTAACTCAATTTGTATTAAATGATTTTATGATGCACACACTCATTACCATTCACTCATTCAATTAATTCGTGCCAGCTCTTGTGAGTCGACCTATAAATATATTATGTAACAGTCGAGTATTATATGTTTCCTTTAATAAACTCTGTCACTGTTGTCTATTGGACAACAGGAAAGAACAATCGGGCATAAAAAACTTACATATCTCACTAGCAGCTCTAACTTGGCCGGTCTGCAGCAAGGTTTCCATCATGGGCGTGAGCACGGTCGTCACCGAGACGCCGGCGTCCTGGAACTTCTTCATTAGGTTCTGAGCCGACGTGAAACTGACGTGTGGCAGTGTGTACTGCATTATTGTGTCGTAATCAGGCTTTACTTCTAGCTGGACCATCGTCGATAGGGTGTTCATTATACCTAAAAAAAAAAGTTAAAAAGTAAAGTTTTTAACTACTGGCTATGGCTACAGGTGACAGACAGACGGAGAGAAATGGCGAAACTATAAGGGTTCCTAGTTGACTACGGAACCCTGAAAAAAGAACTCCGCCGCCCATGGATACTCATAAATCCGTGAGTCTCTGGTGCTTTATCGACTTTGAAGGTAGGAGATAAATTCCTTCATACTAGATTCTTATTTCATTCTTACTACAATGGACTGACCCAGAACACAGCAAATACCTTTCTCCCCGTAAGTCTTAGAGGTGTGTATCAAAATCGGCCAAAAGTAGTGGGGTCTTAGGGGCATTCCTAGTAGCTTCATACGCCCAAATAAGTCCAGTGCTAGGGGCACTTTGCCCAGTTGGAGGGCCGCTTCTGCTGCGTTATGCAGCGCGATAGGGTTACGGCCGGTCGACATCAGTTCTTGGGTCACGTGGCCTATTATGCTAGATGGCTGGAAAGAAAAAGGTGTCATTAACTTTTTAAGGTTCTTAAATATTAAATATATTGACCCGGATAACTGACGTCTTAAATCGAGTTTAGCTCGACATGTTTCGGGCTGATTAGACGTGAGTTATCCGGGTCAATATATTTAATATGAGTGAGTCGCTACCTTTGATCTGTTTTGTAATGTCTAAGCGTTTTGTACTGTCTCTACGTTTTGTGCTGTCTCTATGTTTTGTGTATGTCTATTCCAGGTACGCAACAAACTCGCTACTAAAATACAACCCCCGTTTAGAAAAACCTTTACCAACCGGTCAGACACATGTATATGCTGCTGTCAGGTGTCATTGGCAGTAATGGTTGCTAACCTAAAGCGACCGGTTGCCATTAAGCAAAAAGTTGAAGTTATTGAAATATTTTGGCAGCTCGGTTAAACGTCATTACCATCCCACGTTAATTAGCACAACGGAAGGACTACCTATAGCTGCAAGAGTTTTGACTATGCTATACTTCGTTTTATTAGCATTAGAAAGAAGGTAAGCGATCTTGGCGTGTCTTTTTATTGAAAAACAAATTTGAAAAAATAAGTCACAGCAAATAGTAACATTTAGCAAGGACATAATGATCATTTAGGTAATAGTTACCTACTGTTTTATTTAAAAACGTATTACAATAAAAAGACTCGTCAAGATTGTTTACCCTTTTTCTAATGCTAAAAAAAACGAAGTATAAGTTAAGCATCGGTGTTGTCTTTTGTTTTCATAATTTTTTAATGATACTTGCTGAACGGTAATGACGAAAAAAACGGCACAAAAACACGCAGAGATGGTAAAAATAGTAGCAGTCAAAATACCACAAACAGAGCCGCAATACCGCTTGGAGCGTGATAAGTCCCGTTTGGGGTATTTTGACTATGAGTGAAAATCACGAGTTTAAAACGTTATAAAAATAGTACTAATAGTTCATTGATCTAGACTTCTGCAAAGTAATGCCTGAATCAATTAAAAGTTAATTCATACTCACAATAGAAGCTTTAACACAATCTCTGACCAAGCTTCGTCCATGCAATCCTTGATCATCCTTAGGTCCAAAGGAAGGCAGCGGCAGACTTTTGTAAATCTCTAAAGCTGGTATAGGATGGTTTTGGAACACAAGCAGGGTGCACACACTCTGCATGTATGGAGATATTGAAGGAGAGTTCATCGTTTCTTTGGGTAGATAGCGAAGGACCTGAGAATCAAAAAATTTTTTAGTGTCTTTATTAGATACACAGATTTAGTTTTAATAGATTTCCCTTATTTAATCCTATAAATTCGATATTGGTTTAAAAAGTAGCCCTAAAGCTAGAAACACACAGTGACGGCGGAGGTGGAGCTTTGCGGCGCGGCGCAGAGGCGGTACCGGTTGTAACAGTTGAGCTAACGTGAAAGAGGCTACACGGAATACCACGCCACGCCACGCTTATTTCCCGCTCGGTATTCTGTGTGCCCTCTTTCATGTTAGCTCGAATATTACAACCGGTACCGCCTCCGCGCCGCGCCGCCCCGCTCCGCCTCCGCCGTCAGAGTGTTTCTAGCTTATGTGTTATTTCATATGTGATCTACATACTTAATTTCATACAAATCTGTCTAGCAGTTTTAGGGTGAAGGAGTACAAATGACGTAAACATATGCGCAAGCACACACACTCACACGCATACAAACATATAATCTTATAAACTTTCACGTTTAAACAATAAAATAATTTAAACGTTTTGTACTTTAGGTATAGCATCATATTTTCCAATTGCCGCAAGCGTCTTCACAATCTGCATGATATGTGTTTCCTGAAACTCCAGCCCGCTTTGCCGTGCTTTCTCAATTTCTTGGAGAAGTAGATCTTCCTTCTTGTTCCACGCTAACCCTTTTGCTATGGCTGTGTAAGTGTTTATGGTACTCTCGAATTTCAAAGTCTTCATCATTGTTAACACTTCTTGGATGTTTTGAAGCTTTCTGTGCGGACAAATAAAAAAGTTAGCAATAGTAAGTGATATGACAAGAATCCATATATATCAATTTCTTTTTCCTTTAATCTTTAAGGAATCTGACCACTGTTAGTACAAGATTATAAGGGTAAATTTACACTAAGACGCCACATCAAAGATATAGCCTGTCTGGCAAGAATAAAGTTATGATTGGTTTTTGGAGGTGTTTTGTATTTTTTATTTCAACTCCAAATTTGTTACTTTTACGGGAATCCCGTGAAAACCATTTCGAAAATACAAACTGAGACATGGATGCACAGAAAAACCAGAAAAAGAGCAACACGGAATCAAATCCAGGTCCTCAGCCATCCGTGCTGCATGCTATAACCCCTACACCACCGCTGGACAGGAGTCTAGACACAAATTTCTCCTATGCACACATATCTCAGATTGCTGTTTTCTACTACGCTACTTAAGCAGCAGCACTAGCGACATCTATGTTTCGCTCTCAAAAGTAACAAATTTGGAGTTGAAATAAAAAATTTAAAAAGACTCCAAAAAATCAATCATAATTTGATTGCTTAGTAGCGACATCTCTTGTCTTGGTGAGCGGTTAGTTCTGAAAGAATGTGACGTCTCTCGATCAGAGCGAAACATAGATGTTGCTAGTGCTGCTTGCATAGCTAAAAAAGCAACCTGAAATATGTGTGCATAGGAGAAATTTGTGTCTAGACCCCTGTCCAGTGGTGGTGTAGGGGTTTATAGCATGCAGCACGGATTGCTGAGGACCTGGGTTCGATTCCCAGTGTTGGTCTCTTTTTCTGGTTTTTCTGTGCATCCATGTCTCAGTTTGTATTTTCGAAGAATAAAGTTAACAAGAATTAGTAGGTACGCCTCGGTGTGAATTTATCCTAAGCACTAGTGAGAACCATTTTTCTAAATTGTTTCTTTTTTCCAATGCTTACCCTGCTTTCCCTTGACAGATTATGAGAGAGTTGAAAATGCTTTCAGTTGCTGGGAAATTGTGAGCTTTCATGTTGGATATTACTTCTGTAGCCTGATTCAAATCACCTACCTGAAATTATAAGAATATTTTCACTTAATCCCCGAATCCTCATACGTAACCAGCACAGATAGGGACCAAATTAACTTAATTAGATTCTGGCCCTTTGCCAGCCGCTGTCAAGGTACACTCGCTTCGCTCGCTCTGCCCAATTTAAATAATTAACAATGACCAATCACATACCAAAATCTCTTCAAAGTAGGAAATATTTAGCCACTTCTCGCTCTGGTTGTGTAAGATGGTTTTTTTCAGAGAACAAGGTAATATTTTAATGAAGCATTCAAGTAACAAAGAAATTATTTATTCTTCTTAAGGTCCATCAAAATCTTCATATAGCAAAAATAAAAATAAATTGTCATACCTCTCCAAGAGCTCTCAATATTAATTCATAGGTGGTTATATTTGGTTTCAGTGGTGCCATTTGTTGAATAAATGAATCAACATTCAGACTCCTGTTGTTTGCTATGTATACTCGCAGAAGCTCATTAAAATGATCTACTGTGAACTTTGTATGAGGCCTGAAAAGTTTATAATAAATTTTTATTTAATGTTTTCAAAATGATGGTAGCTTGTTTTTTTTCAGTTGGATTGAACCACATATTACTACTAAATCTTCTGGAAAAATGTGGTAGCAAGTAATACAAAATTATAACATTTAACATAATTTATAAAGTAGGTACAAGCTCTAGCCCATGGGTTTGTCTGCCAAGAATTCATTTATTGTTATCTTTTAAGCATTTTTTTATTTGACTGGATGGCAAACGAGCAAGTGGGTCTCCTGATGGTAAGAGATCACCACCCCATAGACACCTGAAACACCAGAGGGATTGCAGATGCATTGCCGACCTAGAGGCCTAAGTCACCGGCTGTCTTACTCTCCACGCCGAAACAACAGTGCAAGCACTTCTGCTTCATGGCAGGATTAGCGAACAAGATGGTGGTAGCAATCCGGGCGGACCTTGCACAAGGTCCTAACCACCTGCAACCTGGTTTAAGTGTAAAGTGGTGTCAGACAAACAGATATTACTTTTTATTTCGCATTTATAATATTAGTAAGGATTTATTTTATTGACATTTAATTATTGACACTCTGTTTTTGACTTTTGATTATTATGCCCATTACCAGTTTAATGGAATATTGATTAGTTCTGTCTACTTTCAGATAAAATACAAATTAATTTCTAAGAGCATCTTACTTAATTGTACTCCATACTTCTTCCACCAAGCTCATCCTAGAAGCTGGTGTTTCATCAGGCAACAACTCAGTGCAACATTGGATCAACAACAACCCTTGCTTCTTTGTTGAGAAATTTAACTCTTTAACTTTAGATAGTACTCTCATAAAGTCATTCTTATACACTCTATTCTTCTGATGAATGTCTGAGGATAAATTTGCAACTAATTTCTCTAACAGTTCTTCTGATGTTACAGAAGATAATTTAGTATTGACTTTTTTCAAGGGCCCAGAAGACACGTGTAATTCATTCGCTGTGTGGTTAACTTGCGCCAAATTTGAAGTAGCTAAGAACCTACAAATTAATAGAAGTCAGTAAGATATATAGCTAGACTGAAGAGAAAGATTTAAGCAATAGTAAACAAAACATAACCTAGGATAATTCGTATTGCATTGACAAAGTCTTGGTACGAAGAACCGCTTTTCATGAATCAAAGACTTTCTAAATAAAAGAGATCTTGATGATAAATTTGTAATTTTTATACAATGCCTGGTCAACATTTTTGCAATCGAAATTTTCAAATTTTGGTTTGAGAATTTGTGACATTGAAATTGACTTGACAGCCTGGTTGACACTTGCAGAGAGTATTTTTTTACACACACCATAGACAAAACTAGCGATGGATGCATTCACAATTATTGCCAAGTCTGTTATTGTATTTATTTAGCCTCTTTTTGACCTCCACATCTCCCTATCCAGATCTATAATTGGCCACTCGGTCAGTTCCAGTCATCTCACCATCTCCGCCTCGGCCTGTCTTGCCGTCGGTGCCCGTCATTATGGTATCCATCGACCATATGACTTTGTGCGCCTATCTTTGTGGGTGCAGTGCAGACGGCAGGCATGTCCGGCCCACTCCCAATTTAAGATTGGCGGTCGTTTTTCAACATTAATATATATATAAGTTACTCTATGACATTAACTGTTCGAGTTTTGGAGCGCAATGTGGTGTTCCGGATACGATCAATCCTTTTTACCCCTAATAAGTATTCTGCGCTCCATAGTTCAGATAGCTCGTTGGCAAATTTTGAGTTTGGATTTCTGGTTCTCTGGGTTTGGGTTTTGGTTTCTGGCCCTGGCAATAGATAAATGTCGACAAGCTTATGCGCTTTAGTGTTAAAGGAAAGTCATCCTTCGTGTGCTCCTTCTTGGACCAGTAGAGCTCTTCCAAGCATTTTCAATACACCTTTCAATTTTGTTGACCTGC
Source organism: Choristoneura fumiferana (assembly GCF_025370935.1). Taxonomy (NCBI): domain Eukaryota; kingdom Metazoa; phylum Arthropoda; class Insecta; order Lepidoptera; family Tortricidae; genus Choristoneura; species Choristoneura fumiferana. Next base: position 18,226,138 of record NC_133489.1, on the reverse strand, counting down.
CTGTTGCTGAAAGAGACTACTAATTATATTCATTGACATGGTGTGCTTGCTATTTATTATGGCCCATGTACTTGTATTCTGCGTTTCGTGGTATTGGCGATGATTTGGGTCTTTGACAGAAAACTGGACCAAAAAATGTAAATAGGTAGGTAGGTACTTATCAGATTACGGTAATAAACAAAAAAATGATATTATGATTGGTTTTTTGGAGTCTTTTTGTATTTTTTATTTCAACTCCAAATTTGCTCAAATTTGTTCTCCAAACTGGGACATGGATGCACAGAAAAACCAGTAAAAGAGACCAGCACTGGGAATCAAACCCGGATCCTCAGCAATCCGTGCTGCGTGCTATAACCCCTACACCACTGCTGGACAGGAATCTAGACACGAATTTTTCCTATGCATACATATCTCAGGTTGCTTATTTCTACTATGCTATTATTTAGAAACGCACGTCGTGCAGTGTAATACCGACAAACAACATCAAAACTATCAAGATTGTTTGTTCACAGTATACTTTGGCCTACCGACACACCTGCGTAACTGCGCAACCCTACTTGCAACACTACTACTACTAACAATTAAAGAATAGATGTTGGAATTAGTTGGTTTTAAGTACTTTTCGTCATTTTAACTAAAACAAACTATACCTACCTCGACAACTCGAGTGTAAGGGTTATCACTTTGTCAGAAAATTATAATAAAATAATCCGACTAAACGTTTAGAAATGGTATTTATTAAGCGACTTCAAAAAACGTCTTTTGGTAATGTAAATAAAGATAACTACTATACTCCGTTTAATTTAAGATTTGAATTAACGGTCAAATTGTAACACACGTTTCTCGGTATTTCGAACACAAATTGACTAAAAATACTTACATGTACATTTATAAGCGGTATTCTTTATATTTTTAGCATAGAAGTTACCACAATTTTAAGTAGTTTCATTGTTTCATTTAAAAACGTTCAAATTTTATCGTTAAGTTTCAAATTTTAAAATAAATGGAGTATAGTTTTTTCTTTTGTTTATTTCGACATTCGTCCACGCAACAGTTATTAGTATTACGATTCGCTGTTGTTACAAACGGTGCAGTGCAGTGTTCCTACAGAGGTAGTGAATAATGTTTTTCCATCGTATTTTGTCACAACTCGCTTACTGAAGTTTACTGAAGCTAATTGAGAAAGCAAGAAAAATACGAACTTATTCGACAAAACACGATGGAAAAACATTATTCAATAGATACCCGTACAAGTAACAAATTTGGAGTTGAAATATAAATACAAAAAGACTCCAAAAAACCAATCATAATTATTCAATAGATCTGTACTGATCTCGCAAGAAATAACACAAATAGGTAAGGATCGAAACATTCAAAGCAAGTGTCGCATCACGCGTGTGCTTGCAGGCGCGCGGCAGCCCTCACTGCTTAGATTAATCTCAAGTCGACGAGTGACGGATGCCTGATATAACAAATGATTATTTGGCAAACTATTCATTTATTATTTTCGTCATTTGGCAAAACCACGTTTGTCAAATCAACGTTTGGCAAAAAAAAACGTTTCATAAAATGTATCATTTGATAAACACAAGGATAATTTTAGATGTGCCTGTAGCTCAGGTTAACTTGGTTAAGAAATAGGTTAAGTTAGAACTGAGACCCTAAAAAAACGAACTCCTTCCAGTAAAGTTGGTTAGGTTACGAGTAGGTTAGAACTGCGACTCAAAGAAAAACGAACTGCTGCCAGTACAGTAGGTTAGGTTAGGTTAGAACTGCGACCCATGGAAAAAATAACTACTGTCAGTACCGACTTTAAGAAATGCGAAACAAAAACGAGCCACGAGAACTTAATCCTAACGATTTAAATGTTATGTAACTTGTTTGTCAAATAATCATTTACTAATTGATGTTTTGTGAAATTACTAGTTTGAAAAATGAGATGTTTGGGTAATGGACTTTTTTAAATGATGATTTATCATATGATGTGTTTGTAAAGTGACAAGTCTGTTAAAAGTATATTTATCAAATGATCATTTTTGATATACGCAGTTTGTGATATGAAGTGGTTGTGAAATTAATAGTTTGTGAAACGATGTTTGTGATTACCAAGCTTCTTGTAAAATGAAACAAATACTTTTCTGAAAACCGCATCAAAATCGGTTTACCCAAACGCGAGATAATTGCGGACAAACCCTTACAAATATACAGGTCAAACTAAGAATTTTCATATACTTAAGAAAGCGACCTTCCCGTGAAGCCTGTTTTTGTTAGATCTTTTTTTTTCAGAAAAGATGCTTAGTGAAATAAAATTAAAAGTGAAATGTAAACTGAACACTTCATCGCCCCAGCTTATATACGTCCCACTGTTGAGCACAAGCCTCCTTTCAGAATGAGAGGGCTTGGGCCATAGTTCCCACGGGGGCCAGTGCGGATTGGCAACTTCACACACATCCCATCGAATTGCCTCAATTTCCTCACGATGTTTTTCTTCACCGCTAAGCTCGTGGTGAATTTCAAGTGTAATTTTGCACATGAATCTCGAAAAAGTCATAGGTGCGAGCCCGGGTTTGAGCCTACGATTCGGCTGTTAACTGAATACATACTAAAATAAAAATCTAGAGACGTTTCCACCAAGATACCTGAAATAAATAAATAAATAAACAAGAATTACTGTTTTAAATGTGCTTCATTTATATCTATACTAAGGCATTAGAACTCCTTTAAGTAAATTAACTACGCAAAAAAGTAAAATGTGTCTGAAAAAAAATATTCCAAATATACCCGCATGTTTATATTTTGTAATTTTCAACCGGTTTTATATTCATTCCTGCTTTTATAATAAGTAAGTTTCATATTATTTAACCCCCATTAGCAAGCGAATTTCCAAAAATCTGTTATAAATTCTTTGTTCACTTAAATAATAAAACTAGAAAGTGAATTCGTGGATTCCCAAAAATCTATTTCCTGATTTCGTGTTTTTTATCTTTTTTCTAGCCATAAGTTTGAGTTGGCCCTGGATGAGTCAGTCTGGACTTTTTTCTTGTTTTCATGTGATTATGGAGCGGAAATTTTGAAATTTTCACGTGAACGCAGCTAATTCATTTAAAATTTATTGTATTGGTAACATTTGAGACCATTGTCTATGGTTTTCAGTAACTTTTGTTTGATGTTGTCATCATTGCTCATAGTAACTTCAGGGCATTGCGCATAACGAATTTCCATCGAATTTCACGACACGTGGCGCTAGTGTTCTATTCTATTCCAAACAAGGTTGTCAAATTGTCAAATTGTCAATCGTGCGGATTCGTGCGTGAATGTGGAGTGTTTTGTGTTGTGAGTGAATGGTGCTTTTTGCTCGTGGAAAATTATTGCCTACTACCGCTGTTATGAGGTAAGTTTCTCTTCAATTTCCGCTATTTGTTTGTAGATTTTAAGTATTTTTTGATGCAAAACTTATAAGAAAGAGCAGCCGCCATACATTGCGTGGAGTGGCTGTCATCGGCCGTTATTTGACCGCCATCGCCCAAGCTACCGACTGACGACTCCGCCTTTTTCTAAATAGCGCAACGTTTACCTTATAAATCAATTATTATTGGAGTGATTTGTATCATTTTTGATGATTTACGCTTATAACATTTAGGTAATCTGACTTTTGATAACTTTGTGGCTCTACGCTTAAACTTGCAAGTTTTCGAATGATGTTGCCGCTTCGGTGGTGATTCACGTCACGATACAATAATTTCAGTCATTCTCATTTTTTATAACGTTGTAATTTCTGTTAGTGTTACCTTCGGCGTTTACGTGACTACGCCGCCAAGATAATAAGTAAATCACTAGTAATTTGCTAATAAACTGCTATTGTGCATGCTAAGTGAAGCAAAATTGCATCTGCCGGTTGTTATGCAAATAATAGTTGAAGTAGAATCTTGGGTAACGAAATGATTACCGAACTTGAAATACAGCTTCCTTTTGCTGCTTTTTTGATATAGGTACGACTTGCTTTTCAAACTCCTCAAATAAAATCTACACTTCTTTCATACATTTATACCCGCATTCTAGTTCTTGAAGCTTGTAGGATTTATCATATTACAGTACCAATATAGGTTATTGTAAGTATGTAGTTTAATACAAAACATAATGGAAATTAACAAAAAAACTAAAAGTAAACCAACTCCAAACTTCCATCCTAGCCTATATGCGTCCTACTGCTGGGTACAGGCCTCCTCTCAGAATGAGAGGGCTTGGGCTGTGGTTCCCACGCAGGCCCAGTGTGGATTGGGAACTTCACATGCACCATTGAATTGTTTCGCAGGTTTGTGCAGGTTTCCTCATGATGTTTTCCTTCTCTGTAAAGCTTGTGGTAAATTTAAAGTGTAATTCCGCACATGAATTTTGAAAAACTTCAAGGTCAAGCCGGGGTTTGAATTCACAATCCTCTGCTTGAGAGGCAGGTCAAACCACTAGGCCATCATGGCTTATTAAAAGTAAATTCACACTAAAATGGTAGAAGGAAATAGTAATTTGGGTGGAGATCAGAAAGATGGACTTATACTTTAACACCTATAATAACAATAGTATGGACAATTTTTTTTATATCTGAGAAATTTAATTTCCTATACTAAGAATAATTTCCTTGTCACAACAGATTTTTTCAGTCAGTAACTTTTTGAGCTCCACCATATTTTTGACTTCACATTGATTGAAATCTTCTTTTATTTTCGTTATTTATTTTAATTTGCATGTACATATCCTTACTGTTTGGTATGTTCAATAAACTAGAGCAGGAGTGGCCAAGTGATCATAATCTACTTGTCAATTATCTCTATTATTATAGTTGATTGTGACACAATCAAATACGGCAGAATCAATGGCAGAAAAACAATAATTATGTTATTGGTAGATCAGAAAATCTAATTAGTAAACAGTAGATTTTTGTTCTGATCTAGTTGGCTACTGCCTGGTTGGCCTCTTGGTAGGCGAGGTCAAAGATATCTTTACAATACCTGGTCACTATGCTAGTGATGCAACTCTAGCTGTTTTTTACTCAAGCTCATATTTGAGTGAAAAAAAAATTACTCAAGTACGTTTTCCATCGAGTTAGTACTGTGTCAACTCGACGCGCTCAATTAGTTGTAAGAAGTCATTTTCATTTTGTTTTTCTTTGTTGATTAATAACATAAATAAGGTAAATAATATGTAGTATTTTATTTCATATTACCAAATATTACTAATTTAATAAAGGTATTTAAAAATTCTTAATTTAAACTCGGCTCAAGTGATAAATTCTTACTCGTGTTGTAAGGAGTGTAAGTAGTTTACTTGAGTGACTCGAAAACTCTAGAACAACTTGAGTTTTACCAAAATTACTTGAGTCACAAAATCCGAATCGAGTCACATCACTACTGTACTTATGCTGTACAATTTTATACAAAGACCCAAACATGAAGTGACAGCAACAAGGTGCTAAAGTGCGAGATGTCTTTGACCTTGTCTGTACTTCTGGATAATGAACAATCAAAATTGATGAATAAAAGTCCACATAGAATACCTGTGCCACGCTTATTGAATGTGCGGTATTGAAAGGGTCCCTTTCATATTAGCTCGAATTATAGAACTGGTACTGCCTCCGCGCTGCTCCGCCACCGCTGTCAGTGCGTTTCAAGCTTTATTAGTAAGCAAAAAAAGAATACAATAATAATCAAAAAAAGAAATACATCCACAATGTATAGCTTCCCATTTGTTGTTGGAATGTGCTCGGAACTCAGACTTGAGGAGAAGGGTTCTTGGGGGTTTGGGCCCCATGCACAATGACCAGGTCCATTGTTGGCTATCAGAGCCAACATCTGACAAAGCCATTTGCATTTACCAATTTTTTAATAATAATAATAATTTAACGTTTATTTCAGGCTCTAGTCCCATATACTTCGTGTTAGTTACAGTCTTATAATGATAATGTTAGTAGTTTAATTAATTGCGATTGAATTTTATCAAAACAATAAAATAAATTGGATGTCATAGTTCTAAAATGTCAAATTACAGAAAATAAATTAAATTAATTAAATAAATTAATATGTCCCTTGCGTAGGGAAAATGAGCGAGCACCCATGAGGCTGACATGATCACCTGGAGTGTTCAAACTTCAAAGCCTCAACAAAAAGAAGAAAAAAAATCCACAATGTATTGCAGCCATTCTCTAAATGTGCTTGTTGAAGCCCCTGGAGTCTACGAAGTTGCAGCAGAGGTCGACAAAAATATTGACCATAATTATGATAAATACTAGCTTTTGCCCGCGACTTCGTGCACGTGGAATAGGGATGTTGACTCCACCAATCAACTGACGTACTTTTTATAAGCTGTCAAAACACAATTCTCCCATAGAGTTTGAAAGGAAATAGCAACTTATGACGTCACTTGTTCGCCAACTCAATTCAATCAACTTACTATTTATTTGTTTTAAAGCAACAAAAAATTTAATTTTGCATTAAATCGAAAATTAATCTGGTTTTCAGGGCTAAAATAAAGCGTTTTTTTACTGGAGTTGTGTCTTCGAATTATTTTTTAATGGTGTCAACATCCCTATTACGTTATCGCGCGCTGTTTCCTCGGGAACTGCATTTTTCCGGGATAAAAAGTAGCCTATGTCACTCTCTGGCCCATTAACTATCTCTATGCCAAAAATCACGTCAATCAAGGTGCAGATAAATAATTCCCAATAAGTTTGTAGTTTTTGGATTTTAGGGCTCCAACAAATATTCAGTTTAACGTTTTAAACTTTCGTGATTTTCACTCATAGTCAAAATACAACGCACAGGACTTATCACGCTAACACACACGAGTAATATTTACCTCGACGTTTCGGCAACATTTCAGGGTCTACTCGTGACTACGGCCACTGTAATGTTGCCGAAACGTCGAGGTAAATATTATATTACTCGTGTGTGTTAGCGTGATAAGCCCTGGGCGTGGTATTTTGAAATAAGCTTTCTAACAGGATTTAATTGCCACAAAAAGAATTGCTGATTTATAGGAATTTACAAATATTATAGTTATTCCTACCTACTCCTTTAAGATTTAAATTTAAACTTGGCTTCTGTACCACAAAAATTACTAGTGCTTCTAATTCACATAATTATGTAGTTTAATTTCTTATGCATACAAAAAAAAGTTCACTCACGCGCGGAGTTCGCGGGTTCACAGTGGATGCAAGCCGCTTCCAACCGAGGCAACTGGAGGTCTATGGGGGAGGCATATGTCCAACAGTGGACGTCCAAGGGCTGATATGATGATGATGACAAAAAAAAGTGACATTTATCTAGAATTGTAACATTGCTAAGTATAGGGGCTCGGCTGGTCAAAATCTGTTCTTTATGTGGTGTTAATAAGTGTTTTCATATCTGGACACCTGATTCTTATCAACTCATGTAAATAAACCTCCAACATTATCTCTGATATGACAACATGAAATAACATATTCTGAGGTTAATGATGCCTTATCAACATTCTCATTAAGCAACATTAGATTTAGACTGAAGCTACACAATCGGCGGGAAGGGGTCTTTCTATGACCCCCAAAATCAAGTGACATGTAAAAAAATGATAAATCTTCCTTTAAAAATGTATTAGCCTGGCACATCCCCTCAAACCTCTCCACAAATCTCTATCTGCCGCTGCCTCTGCTCTGACGTAATAATATTATTATTGTAAGCCTATACTGGCCCACTGCTGAGCAACAGCCTCTCTCCGATACTTTCACTGCTCTTTGTCCACTGCATACAAGGGCCTAACCTAGTCTTTAGAGAAATAGGTAGTCAGTCAGACTAATTTCAACAAATGAGTTAATGCATTATATTGTCCAGCAATCCAGCATTAACTGAGCTTCAAAAACTAAAGTTGTACTTACCACATTCAATACTATATATACTACTAGCTTTTACCCGCGGCTTCGCACGCGTAAACTATTCGGTCTGGTAGTTGCAATTGAAATTTTCGGGATTTTACAAAATTCCCCTGGAAATTTCCAAAATTTATATCGTGTTCTTCATAGAGGTTGTGTTGCGAATAACTGTACAAAATTAAAGACTCTAAACCCAGTGCTAAAATTTCAAAAAATTTCCCTATCCAAATTCAAATTCATATCATTTATTCAGTAAATAGGCCGCAATGGGCACTTTTACACGTCATTTTTTTAAATACCAGCACTTTCGGAAAGACCATCATTGCCAAGAACGATGCGCCGCAAGGAGCTTGGCAGAAAGTCATTTTTTCAAAATAAAATAAGTACAAATAAAATACTTAAAAACTACAGTAAGTATACAATTAAAGAAAAAAATACAAAATAACAATAACAATAATACACGGATGTATGGGGTACCTTAGTTACAAAACTATCCCGTGGAAATATCGGGATAAAAAGTAGCGTATGTGTTATTCCAGACGTCCGGCTACCTACATACCAAATTTCATGCCTCTAAGCCCAGCGGATGTTATTTCGAGATTTTATCCCTATCCCGTGGGAATATCGGAATAAAAAGTAGCCTATGTGTTATTCCAGAGGTCCAGCTACCTACATACCAAATTTCATGGCTCTAAGCCCAGTGGTTGTTATTTCGAGATTTTATCCCTAGTTATCCCGTGGGAATATCCGGTCAAAAAGTCACTTAAGTGTTATTCCAGATGTCCAGTTACCTACATACCAAATTTCATGACTCTAAGCCCAGCGGTTATTATTTCGAGATTTTATCCCTATCCCGTGGGAATATCGGAATAAATAGTAGCCTATGTGTTATTCCAGAGGTCCAGCTACCTACATACCAAATTTCATGGCTCTAAACCCAGTGGTTATTATTTGGAGATTTTATCCCTAGTTATCCCGTAGGAATATCGGGTCAAAAAGTCATTTAAGTGTTATTCCAGATGTCCAGTTACCTACGTACCAAATTTCATGACTCTAAGCCCAGTGGTTGTTATTTCGAGATTTTATCCCTATCCCGTGGGAATATCGGAATAAAAAGTAGCCTATGTGTTATTCCAGAGGTCCAGCTACCTACATACTAAATTTCATGGCTCAAAGCTAGGGCGTCCAGTCTCGGAAATATTTTTGAGTCTCGGGACTGAGACGAGACTTTGTCTTCAGTCCCGGGAGTCTCGAAATTTCGAGACTTTCGAGACTTAACGACAAATCCTTTTTGGTGGTCCGAATCTGAAGTGAAGTCATAGTCGTCGTAGTTGCAGATAAAGAAGTACTTAGTGGGAGAAGAGCGGGTGACTTCAAATATTACGAAAAAAAAAATTTTTTTTAATGAAGTTTATGTTCTTTATTAAATTATCAGAACACTACCATTCTAATTCAAAAGAATGCATGTCCAAAAATGCAATTTCGTTTAATTACACTTTTCGATACATATCATATGAACATGTTTCTGAAAAACTTAAGTAAAATTTTTCAAAAAGTTAGAAAATTTAGCATATGTCCAAAACCATGACATTTTCCAAGCAGTATGGCCTTATGAGTGTAACAACAATTGTTCCTTATCTCCTCTTTACTAAGAGTTCAGATCGCATAATCTTCTATCTGTTTTTATGGCTTAGTAAGTGACTGCAATGCAATGAATCCGCTTGGGGTACATAAATTTTTCTACAATTTCTTCCATGCATCGTCGTTAATAAATATTAACATGTAGTGAACAACATAATCATCACAGTATAACCACAGTTTACCTAGTTAATTCAAGTATTTAACGTATAGTGGATTTTTTGAGGTACTTTTGAAAGTTCATTTGATTTTACTTATCGTATATGCATTATAATTGACTGTAAACAATCAAAAGTCCGGTCTTGCTGGACTGAATAAAATAAGTCTCGAAGTCTCGAAAATCACCGAGACTGGAACTGCAGAGTCTCGGGACCGAAAATAGTTCGAGACTCTCGGAAAACCGAGTCTCGATTCCCGGGATGGAAGCCCTACTCAAAGCCCAGCGGTTGTTATTTCAAGATTTTATCCCTAGGTATCCCGTGGGAATATCGGCTCAAAAAGTCACATATGTTTTATTCCAGACGTCCAACTACCTACATACCAAATTTCATGACTCTAAGCCTAGCGGTTGTTATTTCAAGATTTTATCCCTATCCCGTGGGAATATCGGGATTAAAAGTATCCAGGTTATAAACTTACTTTCCGCCAAATTTCATCCAAATCCGTCCAGCCGTTTAAGCGTGAAAAAGTAACAAACATACTCACTCACTCACAAACTTTCACATTTATAATATTAGTAGGATTATATACTTCTGAGCAAAAATTTCATCAATAAATATGTGAAAAAGACTATTGTTAACGGCGTAGAAGCGAGTTTAGATATTTTCGTTTGAATTTTTGCTCAGAACTTTCTACTTCTACAGGTGTTCTTACAAATTCGACTGTACCTGCCATATCAGCATGTTAGAAAAGTTCGCTTTTTGCTTGACCCTTTACCTGATCATAGTAAATGTTGAAATTTTAGTCACAGCAACTGTATATTGGAATACTATCTAGGAGTCAACGATATCTGGTACCGTACCACTGGTTAAATCATGCATTTAATTATTTCTAAACGTATTTTCTTTCTTTCTTTCTTAGAAGTGTAGCACCGACCGTTACTGTGGAGGGGTTTTCTGCACAAGTGACAGTTGCGTGTATGTACAGTCACCAGCACCAATATCTGACACAACCTCTTATTTCTAGGCCCAGTAGGACGTGTCAGATATTTTTGCACGCTCCGCTGTGGCAGATATTAATGCTGGTGACTGTACCATTAGCCAAAAAAGTGGTCTAACAATTTTTAAACAAGTTCCTATCAAATTAATATGTCGCTAAAGTCGAACTTTCAAGTTGACAGACACGTCTGGCATTTTTGTTTTGCGACATGCAAACGATTATCAACTTTAGGGTGGCAGTTGGTAGACCACATATTTGGCTGATGGTACCTACGAGAAGATTGCCGCTTCCCTCCAAAAATAGCTGTGAAAATTCGCGGTAATTTATAAGTGACTCCATCCATATATTTTTCTACATTCCATTGGGTCGAGATCGAGATAAGTCGAGATGGTCGCCCCGTGTCAGTGCAACGCGAGATATCAAAGAATATGGCCTAGCCTCTTAAGTACACGCTTAATAAACAAAAGATGTTCTCAGTTGACCAAGACCAAGGACGTTGGAGATTTAGTATTGCGCGTATTCGATTTGTCATGGGCGGAATGGAACAAAATGGGGCCGCAACTGTTACATGTGTCGGCCGTCACGCGACAGCCCAAGTAACAAGCCCAATACGTTGTTCATCATGGAATGCTGCTCACAATTCGTGTCAGTTACTAAATTTCCATTCTCGTCAACACTCGACCTAGTTGGCGATCTTCTGTTTGGTCGATATTTCGTCGTACTATGCGGGTGCTGATGCAGACAATATTGGTTTTTGAGAGAGCAAACCGGCTATTTTTAACCGACGAAAAAAACGGAGGAGGTTCTCAAGTTGACGCCAATATTTTTCATTTATTTTTTTAATGTATGACCACGCATAACTTTTTACAGAGTAGTCCGATTTTGATGTTTCATTTTTTATTGGAAAGCGTATACCCCGAGAGAGGTCCCATTTAAATTTGGAAAAAATATTCCTACCCTAAGGGCAGGAAAACAGGGGATGATTGATTGTTCAGTAGCTGATTGTACTGTATGACCAGGCATAACTTTTTACAGAGTAGTCTGATTTTCATAATTCTTTTTTTATTAGATAGGGTATACCTTGAAGTTGGTATTATATACATTTGGGAAAAAGCACCCCAAGGGTGGGAAAAAAGTATAAAATAAAAACTTTTTAACAAAAAAATTGAACCAGCGAAAAACTGAAAAGCAAAAAATAATACCTTTTTTGTTTGACCTTAATCTAGGTACCAGTTTGAAGTCGGTGCCTCAGCACGACCCAGGAGGAGTGATAGAAGCCCATCAGGTAGACGACTATAGGTCAACTCCTCCTGGCTCGCGCTGAGGCACCGACTTCAAACTGGTACCTAGGTTAAGGTCAAACAAAAAAGGTATTATTTTTTGCTTTTCAGTTTTTCGGCGGTTCAATTTTTTTATCCATTGTCTAAATTCGAGAACAACCTTCCTTATTCATCGCAATTCGCCTGGCCAGTGGCCACTAAGTAGTATACGTCAATTGGCTCCGATCACTGAAAAATGGCATGACTCGTTCGATCAAAACATATACCTACTTGAGTTCGTTAACTTCAGGAAATGGGAGCTGCGTTGGCTACAAATGAACAATGATCATAGTCTAATAGGTTGAACAAATTTAATGTCTGTTACGTTGTCTGTCAGTTACCATTTTCGAAGTAAAGAATGGTGATCGAGTGCGGTCAGGTCATGTTCCATTGAATAAATATGATAAAAGTTGTTCAATTACCAATATGCACGGATTGTAATAGGATTGAGGACATTTTTTGGTGGAGTTTATTTATTTATTTATTAAATGCAATTCACATGTCAAAAGTACAATATAGCACTAACATTATGAAACCCGGAAGGGCGCAGCATTTTTAAGACAGAGAGAGTTTTCAAAACAATAAATTGGTATCTTAGAATTAATTAAAGTTGTGGCAATAATACAAAATCAAAATATTTTTATTGACTAAGGATAGCCGTGAGAGATATTAGAGTGATTTGGACCTGTTCGATTGGAACAGTGAATTATTATTTTGAGTTGTCCGGTATCGGAAGATGCAGTACGGATGTGCAGGTTCATCAAGTAGTTCTTTGCAGCCAGAGAATCTTGACATCGCAGGAGAAGTGTTTGATGAATGTGGCTATCGAGTCTTCCAATAAGGCTGGCATAATCACACATATGCACTTAAGAAAAAAAATAGAAAAAAAGAATGGTGAGATTGATAAAACAAGGGATAGGGATATCTAGTTACCAAAAGTTTTTTCACTTACCTACCTAAATTTCAGCGTTCCGGTCAATTTAACACGGATCGTACTTTTACTTGTTTAAAACTTTTCAAGCGTTTAATTCATGATACTCTCTTTTCAAAGGTATGTATTTAGTGGTTGGATACGACAACTGACATTACGCTTTCCTCTTTCACTTCACGGGAATTATTCTTGACTCAGACTTGCCACTCTTGCCAGTTAGACGGAAATGTTGCAGACGGGCTACTGGCAATTAAGATAAGCCTTCTACTACCGGGCTTACTTCAAGTTGCAAAGCAAGCACCAAATACAACTCAGCCAGGATTTTAGAAAGTTTTAGACACGCCTTGATTATTCTGCTACTACCTGTCAAACTATTATTAGTTTGAAGTACTTGTACTTGTCAACCGGCGGCGATTCTAGGGACCCTACTGTAGGTACGGTACGATGTCAACGGAAGCCCCGTGTGCTCCTGCGCAAATAGATTATGGTGTGCATCATAGATTAGCGAAAATCAGAAGTGAGATGTAATTAGAAAGTTGAATTGAAATGTCGATGCGAGAAAATCATCGTAAAAAAGACTGCTCGAGTCCAGCCTCATGAGATGAGCATTTGTCATTGAGATTTAATATAGGAATGCCATATCTCGCACCAATAACTTTTCATTACTATAACTAACGTTTAAATAAATGGCGTTTATAATTCGTCTAAAAATACGGATGAATATATTATTGCCCACGTGTCTTTAATTTTGACTATCTGATCTGCTCAATCTATATCTGGCAATATTCCTAATTGTTATCTGTTCAATGATTACGATAATGTTATTTTTTAGTAACTTTTAATTTTGTAACTTCGCAAACTTGCCAGTGAAATTTTGATCCATTTCTTCGACTTTGCTTGTAACTCACGAAGACAATGTTATTACTTTCAATGATCATCTAATAATAAATGAAAAAGTTATTTGAGTTGATGTCAGTCTATATTTTATTTATAGTCTTTGTTAACCTGTCCAATCACCATCGTCGATCAGCGTAAAACAATTTCATATTCATGACACGTTTAGGGGGTTCATATTAACATATTGTAAAGTAGCAATGTTACTGACATTAGCTATCACGGGAGTGATTTATGTCCAGATTTGAATAAAAAGGTCCTAGGACATTTTTTTACACAAAAATAGTAACACGGGAATCTGAACAATGATATCTTATTGTATTGTCTCAGATTTTGTACAGTAACAATGATCCAATAATATCACCACAATTTCATTACCGCGAAAAGTGAGAGCAAGATATAAAGCTAGGAATTCAATTTTGCTGTTCGCTGATTCGAGTAAAACTGGGAATCGGTTTTAGATTGTAAGCAATTTTTGCTATCGCCGTCGCTTAGCGTTTAAGTACCGGCAAAGTCTGCCTCAAAACTCAAAACAAGGTTTGAGCTATCGACATGGTTTTCAGTATTTTATTCCATTTTAATGCTGACGGCATCCGTTTGTATTGTTTAAACAAGGTGTTAATTAAATACTTAACTGAAAACCTCGGACACCCAAAAAAAAATCTTTTCGTTAAATGATTGCATTTATTTTTGAATACCTTCATTATTTTAAAAGATATTAGTGTTTTTGCTAAGTCAGTAATTCTACTTCATTTCTATGTCTACACTCATGATTTGTATTTGTCAGTTGCGCTTTGACGTTTTTACAAGAAAATCACATATTGATAGCAAACCGGCCGCCAGTATTAAATTGTCGAAATAGTATGCAACCTCGCTAAAATAGGTATCTAATTGGCGCCTGATGCAGTCGCAACTTTTAGACTGGGCACAATAAAAAAGGGATTTAGAAACAAAAACACAACCTAATTTAAAACATAGTGTAATCGATTCTACTCTCGATTCTGAGCGAACTACTTTCTGGTTTTCAGTTATTTAATTAATAACACCTTGTATAGGATACGTATGTATGTAAATTTAACGTAATTATCTGCTAGTAAAATACGTTTAAAAATATTTCCCTTCCTTCTTCTTCATTTTTTCCGCATGATAAACAATTTTCAGCTTACAAATTCCCTTATAAGTAGAGTATAAGTATATTTACCGCTCCCGTGCCCGTATCAATCCTAAAGTTTCCTTGTTATTCTTTTATTCCAAATTTTCGGCTTAGAAATATTCGACTTCATAACGAAGAGGGTACTTTATTAACTTACTCATTCCTACTTTTTGAAATCTTTGTTGTTTTCAACGTATTTACGATGGTATCCAATCATTTGGCGACAAACGTTTTAACAAAATTAAATATTCATTTAACAAACAACGTTTCGCAAACTTTTGTTTCACAAATTAAATGTTTTGTAAAAATACATTTCACGAATTGATCATTCATTTCACAATCTCTTTATTTGACAAACCATCATATAACAAATCATTACTTGGCAAACTATTCATTTATTATTTTCGTCATTTGGCAAAACCACGTTTGTCAAATCAGCGTTTAACAAAAAAAACGTTTAATAAAATGCATTATTTGGCAAACACTTTATTAAGAATAGTTAGAGGTGCGTCTGGCTCAGGTTAACTTGGTCAAGAAATACAAGTAGGTGGGTTAGAACTGAGACCCTAAGTAAAATTAACTTCTGCCAGTACAGTAGGTTAGGTTAGAACTGCGACCCATAGAAAAACTAGATGTAGTTGGTTACTGGTTAGGTTAGAACTACGACCTTAAGAAATGCGAAACGAGAACAAGCCACGAGAACCAAAGTACCAATTTAAACATGTTATGTAAATGTTTTGTTAATTAATCATTTATAAATTGATGTTTTGTAAAATAACTAGTTTGAAAAATTAGTTGTGTGGGTAATGGATACTTTTTAAATGATGATTAATCATTATGATGTGTTTGTATAGTGACAAGTTTGTTAAAAGTATGTCTATCAAATGATCAGTTTGTGATATGAAGTGATTGTAAAATGAATAGTTTGCGAAACGTTATTTGTTAAATTACTATTTTTGTTTTTGTTTGTCAAATGATAGTTAACCATTGACGATATTATACTAATACTAGCTGTTGCCCGCGGCTTCGCGCCCGTTGGAATTTTTCTAAATTTTCTTCCATAAAAACCTTCTCCTGACAATAACGAACACAACTAAAAAATAATTAGCGAAATCGGTCCAGCCGTTCCCGAGTTTTGCGCTTAGCAACACATTTTAAGATTCATTTTTATTTATACAGATACTATAAGCAGTTAGAAAAGCGGGCCCATTGGGTTGCTAGTACAACTCTGGGTACTTAAGCACTATTAGCAGCAGCCAAAGTTTCTTCAAATAACACGAAAGCAGTATAGTTTGTATCTTGACCTTATTGCCTCAGATAAGCTTTGTCTCTCAGTATTGTTTCTAAAGGTTAGATATATTTAGTAACGTTCCACTTCAACGATATAACCTAGTTTGTGTTAGACATGACCATTTCGATTTCCACAAGTCTTTCTTAGATGATATTTTTAAACGAACTTCGAAACAGTTCCAAGTTATCAGCGGCTCTTGACGTTTTATCGTCTATTAGAGCATGACTGGTTGAACTGTTAATCTATTTTATTTAATTAGTTTTGTGAAAACACGCTTGGTTTTGACGGTAAGTTGTTGTCAGAATAATGATCGTTCATTGTTATTATTCATCGGAGATTTACAGCTTGGATTATTCACTTAAGTATAATAAGTTTCGTAAAGAATCCCGGTACAGTCTAGTGCAATGATATGGACACGGCCAAAGTTACAAAAATATGTATACACGGCTTTATGCACTTAACCTTAACGAAACTTATTATACTTAAGTATGTATTATGAAAAAATATTTAATTTAATTATATTTGTTCAATGCGTGCACAATTTGTGCACTTCCTTATTTCTAAACTAACACCCGTGTGTTTTATATGAGCTGAGCTTTAAGTTAGGTTTTTCAACACGTTGTAAAATAATTTTCATGCTGCTAATGCATTTTATAAAATAAGCTTAATGCAATTTCATCGTTAAATCTTAAGATTGTTTCATCGCTTTTAAGATGTCGAAATCATTAATTCAGGCAGTTTGAAACTGTTTCAACATTTTCGGCATAAGATTAAATGCGCTTTATGCACTTGCACTTAGTTATTTTGGGTTTACCGTTATGCTTATCGTAAAAATGTTTTATTCGAAATCAACACTTCCCATTACATTTGGTAAAATGTTTGTTTGGTTCCAGCTTGAAAGTGAGGATACTTTTGGACCCGATGGGAGCAGGACGCAGACGAAGTTGTAGCTAACAGCCTAGTATTTTTAACCGACTTCGAAAACAATAAATTATCGTTTTTTTATTTTTTAAATTTATTTTACACTTTTTTGATATTTTTGTGATAATGGTAGATTAAAATATATTTAGAATGGGCTAATTATTAGCTTTCATTTGATACCCTACTTGATAGGTTTGAATAAAAAAACTTTTTTGAAAGCTCACAATTTGGCGCCAAAAATCCGCCATTTTGATTTTTCAAGAATTTAATGGACCCAGTAGTGTCACTCGCGTCATCAAGACAAATCCAATGACGTATCACTTATCAAAATTGGTTCATCCGTTGAATAGTTACGAGAGGACATAGGAATAGACATACATACATACGAGGCAAATACATCATAACCCTCCATCGTCGCAGTCGGGTAAAATGGAGGTTATCAATTCAGTTGTATTTTTTTTTGTTACCTCAGAACTCGGTCATCTATGAACGAATATGAAAAAATTTTTTTTCGGTTGTCGGAATGCCTTCAATTAGATCCTAGGGAAATCGAGGGAACTCTTCAAATATTGTAGGGAAGGGACACCTATAGTAGTTTGGATATCTTTAGTAGTATAGTAACTTGTGCATAAGCTCTTGAAAATCATCATTTGATGAAGTGGAACTGATGATCAAGACAACATTTGACCACCGGAGCTATTACTTAAAAAGAGGCAAGTCTCGTAACGCAGTTCTTATACTGCAAATAAGTTTTGAGATGCAATGTAAACTAAATCGATTATTTTTATATAAGATACTTTAAAATAATTTCCAAACAGTTTGATACCTAGTTCAACTGTGCCTACAGTAAGTACTCGCTCGGTCAACTCCATTGCGTGATGTGATATGATGTTCTCGGGAAAATATTAAGATGCGTTTTTCAACTTTGTTACAAAATTATGAGCACTGTTTCTATTGTTTCAGGATACGGGTGTGTAACGTGAGATAAGCAACCAAGCGGTACTGTGATAGGACTACTGCAACGGTTTAACACTGTGGAATGATTCCGGTGTATCGGCGGCGTCTTTTTAATGTAAGTATTGTTTTTAATATTTCCACGGTGAAACAACCAGCTGTCTAGCAGATTTTGACGGCGCATCAATTTATGGACTTATCAAGGGCCACTTAATCAATTTAGATGGTGTTTTGCCCCGCTGTGATTTCGCGGCAAGTTTTATTGACCGCTTAGCAACACTAAACGATCATGACTTTGACATTGTAAATGAAAATGTGGCGATGATCTCGACTTTATGCGTCACTCTCACTGACCTCATTGAGACCTTGCTCGATTTCAATGGCAGTTTGCCGAAATAACGACAGAGCATGAGATAAGTAATCTACAAAAGTAAACAAGACATCTTGTATAAAATTGGGTCATACGTAACGAGCAATATGTTTATTTGCTTGTACATAGTAACACGTCTTCATAAAGCTCATGATATGGAAGCTGTATTTAGCCACCCACATTTCGCAGTAAAACGCCCGGCGACACGCCAGTTTATTTACCAAAATATTTAGCTGTCAATATGGAACCGGTTTTCCCAGTTTGCCTCAGGGTTTAATGGGGCGTGTATCGAACCTGCTCGCTTGCATGAATTCTTAAATGCCCTGACTTCGAGCGGTGCGTGCGAGGACTGGAATGTTTTAAACGAACGATACTTCTTCAGTTAGCTTTGAAACTTCATCTGCCGGCATGACGGCAGCGTTCTTGAAATTCAAATGAAAGCACGAGTTGTACGTTTTAGGTCTTACTCTATAAAGGCGCGGCCACATCGCTGCTTAAAATACGCAGACGGTGCGGAATCGCAGTGACGTGCCGTAAACGTCACGATTTTTGGTAGAGAGTATGCGGTAAAGTACTAACGTTTACGGCATGTCACTGCGATTCCGCACCGTCTGCGTATTTTAAGAAGCGGTGTGGAGGGCATGCGATAAAAACGGTGCGCATACGATGCGTCACTGCGATTCCGTACCGTCACCGTTTTTTAAGCAGCGGTGTGGCAGCTCCTTTATACATATGATTATAGGTAGAGTCATTCACGATGACGCGTGCCGTGATTCTTATTACAATGTCATTAATGGCTAATTTTGACAAAATCACGCGTCTTCGTGGATGGCACTAGGTATAGTTCTACGTGTTATGTTTATAGATGTTGTGACTATATTGCTCGAAACCTCGTTCGTTAGTAGTGCGCCAAATATCTCTAGCTCGCACTCATTGCAGTTTACAGCTTCAAACGCTTCTGACGAATAAAACTAAGATAGCTGCAACAGCATACTGGAAGATATTTGAAATGCTTGAATACTTAGAACAACTTATGCTATTTGTAGGCGTCGGTACTTGAATCGTGAGGTAAACCAATTAGTATTCGTCGTGTACATTCAGAGACAGCTGTTCAACTTGTAACGAGTTTGCTTGGGATTTATTTAATGTTGGCGTGCCAATTGTTGCTGGTAATATTCTAGATTCTAATCTTGGCTATTAAACCAGAGTAACATTTATTTTATAATCACGCTTTCACGTTTGCGTCTCCACTTGAATGCTTCCAATATCATTATAGCGTTAGTGGTTTTTCCTTCTGAATTATAAAGTCTGAAGTTATCTTGTAAAGTATCCCTTGGATGCAGTGCCGTATTATCAATTTAATCCATCTCAAAATTCTCAAACCTTGTTTAAGTATGGCCAACAAAAGGGCACCGCCGTCCCTTCCCGGATATGGAAAGCAATTGTCCTAACAGAAGTAGGTACAATATCTATCTATTTATATTCACATCTTGTCCCTAGGTAACTGTTGTTTTGCATAACACCTCAAGTTACCTCTGCGTGTTATGAGAACATTCTAATATGATATCACTTTGATTAGTTTCCTTTTGGTTTCATGATTAGAAATGTGTTCTGATTACCGTTTGTGATTTGTGGTATGATTTAAAGTTTCTTTTTTGGTGATTTTATGATGCATTCTAGATTTGTGACTTTTTTGTTACTCTCTAGGACTAGTGGGACGATAACTGTTCGTTTATGTGTATAATTTATAAATATTTTACTTCTGTAAGAATCGTAAACTTAACTTTTGCAAGGAATATTTGGTATTTTATGTTCCAAGTTACGTCATGCTTTTATACGTCGCTATGTGGCGTTAATTATAAAAGTGCCTTTTGTTCTTCAGCAATCCGCTCAGTTGAACGACATTTATTACAGGAGTCATTAGTGTGCGTCATCCATCAACTTAACGTGCCGGAAAAAATGGCCAAGTACGACTCGATTCTGCGAAACAGGATCTAGAAACGCAGGCTATTAGAGATGTCCTAGAATTTATATTGATCAGCTCTCATGGAAGCATTCCAAGATTTGCGTGGCCTGGCAAATTCTGATTTTCCAGATAATAGGATTTTGCCTAGTAAATAAATTATTTGATGTCATGCGTGCGGGTTTCTGATAATGTACGTTTGAGCGCTGAGCTCCATTAATTAATTAATTATTACAATGTCACCTTCACATAAAAATGTTTTTGGTATTTACTCGCAAATATTGCAATAAAATTAAGTATATTAATATCAAATATCATTGATACATGTAAGTGTAATACGTTTATCGTCTTTTGTTTCGATCAATATTCAAACTATTGTTACTATTTGTTTTGGTAACTCACGTACTTATCGACATTTAGTTACATTTACAGTCTACTATTGAATATATTTCTCTTCATAAGTAATCAATGATGTGAGCAATAAATTGCAGCCAAGACGAGCGCAAGGCAAATTGCCGTGCCAAGTTCGTTCGAACCATTTCGGCGTATTTTCTTTCAAGTAATTTTAGCTAAAACCTGGTTTTTACGGGCTTCTATGTGACTTTGCCCTTATTACTGCTAATTCAAACTTAAGATAATAGATAGTAAGTAAGTAATAGTAACGATGATGACTATAAAGTCCACAAAGGCCAAATTTCAGCTAAAATTACTCGTTTTCTTACATCCACGTCCTAGGCTTGGCTGTTTATGAGATTATATCACTTTTTATAGGCAAATTGTCGCTGTCGCGACTTGGCACTTTTTACAGTTTTTTTTTCTTGGGATACGATTGACATGAAACCGTCAACAAAAAGGATGTTTTAAAAGGAATCAAACGATATAAATCTGAATATAAAATGTAAGTTAAAGGTATTGAAAGTTGATAATTTATGGAAGTGCTCTAACTATCATGATCACGACCACGATAACTACTTCTACTATCAATAGCCATTATATTTCTTCAAACTCTGAGCCTAAATTACGTTCCGATTACAATTGTCTTGAATTTCGGAGCTACCAAGTAGAACGTTGGAGGCTTGGAGGCGGGAATCATGATATTGAATTGCCAAAGTATTTTTTTACTATACAAAGATAACGAAGAGCACTTCTAAGAGAATACTGGTAGGAGAGCCCTTGGAAAACAACAAGTTCAAGTGAAGAGAGTATGATACGATCAGAATAGACGGTGGGGGTAAAACGTTGATTTATCTTTGAGGATCACACTAGTAAATTCATTCACCGTCAATGCGATTCGAAACTATCTATCAATAAATGAGTTTTCTTGTTTGCTTCTTTTTTTTTACGGTCCATTTTGTTGTCGGTCTATGTGTCCCTCCGTCTTAAGACCCTTTTTCTCGGTAACATGTGGAGGTATCAAGCTGACACGAATATACAAGTCTGCTATACATAGTGCCACCAGAGTTGAAGTCATGCACACATGAAGGCCGGCAACGCACTTTTGCCTCTTCTGGTGTTGCAGGTGTCCATGAATCCGTTTGCTCGTTGGCCCCCTATACCATAAAACAGCAGATTTTGACAGCCGGATTTTGACATTTAGTCATTCATTTCATTAATCCTCCTTTTATGCAGTCAGTTCTTTTTTTAAATGTGTATGTAATCATTCACTTCAACTCTCGTGGCACTACCTATACCCCTTGGAGCGCTGAAAAAATCAACTTGTCTAAGTCAACGCAACCAAAACATACGGTGATCCCACGTTGCGTCCATTTTGATTAGAAGCAGGGTTCTCCTAACACTGGATCTTCGTAGATACCAACTTTGTACAGAATCCTCAGTGTGCGAGTCTGACTCGCACTTGGCCAGTTTTTTAAAACTTGCCTGTGATTGACCTCTATGACCTACCCGATGGTAAGTGCAGATGAGGCGGAAGATTTAGCTTACTCGTTCAGTAACACGCTGAAATTGAATACCCTTAAATTGCACTTGTATCTTCGTTGACTGACACCACGTCTCTGTTGTAAGAGAAAAAAGGCCAATTGAATGAGGGCTGACGAGATCAGATGCTATTCTCACAGGTCATTCTGAGTTAATGAAGTAGCAAGTTGTTACGCGAGGTCGACCTATCACCCGAATAATGTACATCGACTAAGGCACTGAGCCATGCCCCCATTCGGTTACAGACCTTCACTCCTAACTCAAACTAGTCTTAGCCATAGAAACTTCAATACTTCACAATAGGTAAGCATAATATTAGGTTTAATATTTAAGGTTGAATATTTCGCAAACAGATGACTGAATCGAAAAATCTTCTGTCGGCAATCCCCCAATGGTTTTAAAAGACCTATCCAACGATAGCCCACACTATAGTCTATGGGAGGTACCCCAAAACATTTTTTTTATAATTTTAATATTTTACCACTGTCGTCGTGACTGATATGTATATTCATGCCAAATTACAGCTTTCTAGTACTAACGGTCTCTGAGCTTAGCCACAGACAGACAAGACAGACAGACGGAGAGACATGGCCAAACTATAGGGGTATCAACTAGGAGTTGGCTACGGAACCCTAAAAGCTATCGTTCCTCGCTCTTTAGTACTAAGAATATCGAATAAAATAAAATATAATCTGTACCTCTTCTAAAAACTACTTAAGTGTTACAATGTACTTCAAGGTTAACAACGTTAGTGCAAATATTATGTATTGTAATGAATACAAGGCCTTTACTTAATTATGCTGTGGTAGGTTGTTCTTCGGGGGGTGTGTTCACATTTGTACTAGATTTAGCACCTATTAACATTTCTATGAAAGCAATTGCTAAGTTTCGTTACTGAAATAAATTACGTTTCTTGAGCTGGATTGGACGATAAATGAGAGACTAGATTATTGCCACCAGTTTATCAGTTTTAAAATAAAAATAAATAACTTCCTAGCCATAATTTAAACTCCAGAAATACTCTGTAAGCGTCCATCTTATTACTATGAACATTAAATAAGTTAGAATAAAAATGTGACTGCCAGGTATTCTGGTATTCCGGTTAAGGCAAAAATAATGTTAACATCCGACGAAAACATAAATTGCTGAACAGTAGAATCAGATGTAAAGAAAAAAAATGTATCTCATTTCATTAGTGTCTGAAGGTTATTAAATGACATGGGATCAAAAACACCTAAGTACCAAAATAATCACACAATTGATGCGTACGCGTAGTATGAATTATCAATCGATTTTCCTTTAGGTACATTACCTCCACAGTCCTACCTCCCTAGAGGGTTCAGTTCCGTAGCGTAGCATACGAAATATTTGCATTTTCTTTCAGCTGAGAATGAATAAGAGAATGTTTTATTAGCTTCCAATGCTCATACATATTGTGTATCATGAAGAGGCAAATGCAAACGCACTGGCGCCAGCCTGCGCGCCATTTGGTCTCTAGAGATCGGATTCTGTTGACAAGCTTTCGTCGTGAATCAGTAGGGTTGTAGAATTAAATACCTACATCATTTTTAATTCACCAGTTCCTTGCTATTTCGCTTGAATAACTTTATTAATTAAAATAGATAGAACGAATTGCCTTCAAGGCACGGCGGCATTAAACACGTGATCTCTAGAAAATTTAAAATTGCAATAAATCACTTGTGTTTATTGGATTTTTTTTCTTTAGTATATAATCATGTCATGTGTCTTTGTCATTATAAGTGTTTTGATCGTGATGGTGTACCGCCATTACTTCATTTGTATACAAAATAGGTATTATGGAATATACGCATATGTACAAAATAATATTATGGAAATTCAATAAAGCGAAAAATTCAGAATATGACAAAGATCGGATTTGGAAAAAAACAAATGTTTGAAATTAATAATTTGGTCATAAACGATTCCGTATAAAACTGAATCTGGTAAGTTGAGCAGAATGAGAAATACAGAAATTGAACCCCATCTCTGACACGGTTTGAATGCTAAAGCTAAAAAAATCAAAATATCTGGTAGCGAAAAATTATACACGGTGGGGTGGAGAAAGTGGTCAGAAAACGTCACGTGATTTTTGGACGCCCCTTAGATGTTACAGCCGCTGGGCAAATACGCTACAATTATCAGGGCATTTATTTTTAGCTCCAGAAATCGTCAACCCTAGCTCGTACGAGCTTGCACAAGTGGTGTTTACATCAGCTGAATGAGCTTCTGGGGACGGCTAACATTAAAGTTTATTGACCTCACGCGTTAAATTTTGCGACTATTTTTGTTTATAAAATTCTATTTACAGCACTTGAAATTTATTTACATAACAATGACTCTAGTTTGAGAACAGTTCCACCTAGTTCACAGAATTCAACAATCAAAGAACGTTTTCACACTGCGCTAAATGAAAGTTAGCCAGCCACACCGACTACTACACAACTGACAATGAAATGAACAATGAAATGACAATGATTCCTTCAATTTTTTTTTCCGCAACACAGTTAATTTATCTAACGACTCATCTTTAATGCTTACCTGGCAACACTTATTTCGAAACTGCTATTGGTTGAGAAACAGGTTTTATGAGGTGAATATACTGAATTTACTCAGTAAAACAATGATGTTCAGCATAGGCTGGAAACTGGAGCAAGGTTAATACAGACATCGCTAATTGCCACGAAGATAAAAACCATGATTAAGGCAAGAGAAAACAGTAATTAGATGAAGATTGAATTTAAACTTCCTTAGTAATCAGAGCGACTCCCTGGATATTGTTAAGAATTCAGATCTCAGTCCGAGGGCTGCTATTGGAATGATTTTTTCCGGTCGGCTGACACGGTTTGCTTTGCGGCTACTCGTAATAAATTTCGCTCAGAACCATAGGTGAATGGTTTTTGTGGTTTAAGGTACGTACAATTTGCAGATTTTAGTTATCAAGACGAATTTAATACGCCACCCACGCGGAAGCTGACTGATATACATTTCGATCTTTGAATTGTTAAATTGGAAACTGAAAGCTTTAGCGATCTTTCAAACATTATTCAAGGGAGGGCTTCAATTTTATAATAAGGAATTTGATCTTTTTATTCAAAACAGATGGAATCAGAATATCGGGGATGGGATCTGCGTGGATCAAAATGTTCCCAGCAGCCAATGTACCGTGACTTAAAAACGGTACAACGTTATTACAGAATTTTAATACCTTTGCGAGAACCCTTTTATAATACGGAAAATATTTTTAACATCAAAAGAAAAGAAGGTCAACGAGCAGAGCACCCTTGGTTGGGCTTTATTAACATTCGAAATAGCTTCTACGAGTGTATATGTATTGGAAATGATACATATTGTTATCTAATATTTAAAACTTACTTGCCTCAATTGTATGTGAAATTTACCTGACTCGATTTTTTTCATACTATGTGACTACCGTTCATGGTTGCCTTCTTGACCTTTGCGCTTGCTTAGTCATCGGTTCTTTCTTGTCGCTAAGTTGAATTTTATATTAGGTATATCTCTTACTCACTGTGATATTACCATGTAGTGCAGTATCTGAAGTTGTGTAGTAACAGCATACAATTTATATATCTACCTAATTATATGGTTAGCAGTTTAACTTAGAGACTGTTAGTATTAGAAAACTGTATTTTTGCATGTCAATATTATATTATTAGTCGATCAAAACGCGCTGAATTGTACCTATATGTATAGATATTTTCCATATTGTGTGTAACTAACATGTCATCAAAATGAAAGTTATTTTAAAGTGTGTAATCAATAAATTGGTAAACCGAAGTAATCGAAATTCCTTTTTATTGCTCTCTGGGGAGAGTGATGTACTTAACGCACTGGTTCTGGTCTCCATTAACTTTTCGTTACCAATAAAAATGTAATGCTTGCCTTGCCAGAAGATTGCACTAAATCCATACATATATGAACAGTACACTAAAGCCACTTCGAATTTTTAGGGTATAGATAGGCCGATATTTATCTACTTAGCTTGGACTATCATTTCTATCTTATCGATTTATAGATCCCAGTTTGTCTCACATGTGTTTAACAGGGGACCTTATTAGGACTGCAAGTCTTTGTTTGGATCTCTGTCAACTACACTACTAACCTACCTTCAATGGCTATAGTTGTTTGACATGGACCTACCGAAAGTAACGTCTGAATTAATAAATTATCGTAAAATACAATTTTACATTATTAACTCACAGGAATGCTTCTTTAAAAATGATGTAGGTACTTTTTAATAATGAGGAAGGGGTTATCTGAAGCGGATATTTTATTATTATATGCGAATACGAATGTTTAGATAAGGCTTGCGTGTCGGGTTGTGTGTGAATACCAATGACATTCATAAAATAAGCCAAAATGATTAATTATTCCCCACTGGCTGGTCCACTCGACCTTGCTATGTTTTTACAATACCTAAATATACAATTTGATGTGATGTTTGCTTCTTGTTATGTTACTTTTGTTAATTAATTTAAAAGAGTTGTCAAAACCAAATAAAACGAAGTGATACGCTAATCTAATCAAATACGAAGTCTGTGTACCCATGTCCCAATAAATGGATTTAGGCCCATTTTACGACCCTAAAAGAGGTCGCCAGTAAAAGAGTACGACGTTGACGCAACCAAAAGCGTTAAACATCACTTTGCAGATTAATAAACTTGCTTTTGATGTCGAACTACCAAGTTACATCAATTATAACCAGACAGCCTGCTTCTAATCCAAACGATTCAAGGCTTACAATGAAAACATCTACAAGCATCGTGACACAAATTCCTTTAATCTGATTACATAACCGGCGTACATCTGGGCTTCCCATTACGGCGAAGTGCTGTGAGTGGGCGTGCGGTGCACTTTCTGAACTCTAGCACCAATACACAAAATTGGTATGCAACTGCAGTGAAATGATCCAAGAACTTAAAATTGTTCAGTTTCAGAATACTATACCGTACTAAAATAAATGATTTAGGTGCCTAATTAATAAACCAACATTATGGTGATATGGTATTGTAGGAACTGGAGATTTTTTAACATCCTGTTAGAGTGAGAGTAAAACACCCGAATTAGAATTATCCAATCAGATTTGAAGACTTGCGTGTACATAAGATCACGTTCCTCATAAAAACAATAAGTACAAGTTATGACTACACGTATTAAATCTATGCAATCCACGCGCCACCCTACTTGCCTGTCAGGACGCATAAACAACCGATATCGCCTTCCCCCTAAGTTATTGGAGCAAAAACTTGGATTACGTTTCCAGAAATGTTTGCCCTAATCGTGCAGTGGTGGAACCCTCCCGATAGGGACATGCATGCAATTCATTCCTACGTATATCGTTGTTAACACATCCGAACGATATTGTCTTGAAATGTTTACGGTTCCCTTGTGGGTCCACTGTTGCAAGACAATTCTGTTCTTATATTTTATTGTTTTAACCATCGTCTTGAAATGCAAGACGTTCTATTTTCGTTTGTAGTGAACCGTGAATTAATTTTAAAATAATTTCTTTGAAACTTGATTCTCCTCGGGTCGGGTCTCTTTATTTTTATCAAGATTTACAATTTGTTATTGTTATCCTGTTTTTAATTTTGTATTTCGTTTCGTTGACTGCAAAGAGACTTAGATATAATTTTTTTCATCTTATTACAATACAAAAAGATAAAAAGTGGATAATGTACATGTCTATGTAATCTACTGTATAAACCGCAATAGAAAAAGCATTGAAGATTGGCCGTTTGCGTCTAGTCGTATAAAAAGCGGCAAGCTAGACTTCGTTAATTTTTTGCCTTTTAACAGTTACGTAACCTGAGACTTCGTGAATCTTATCATTGAGCTGCAGTAGTGCATGGAAGTTAAGTTTATATCTTCCGTTTGCTTGAAACGCTTTATGAGAATACGGTAAATAATTTGGAGTCGAATATAAATTAAGGTTCAAGGTTACTGACCTCTAGATGCAATGCTCGAGTTAAAAATCCGAAACGAGATATAAAATTACCTACTCAAGTCATTTTCAACAGACATTTAGTTAGGTACACAACTAATATTTGCGTAAATTATTTTAATTACACCGACACTATTAATTAATGTAATGGTCAATTACGGCAATGTTTTAAAAATGACAATTTTCATTTTCCTTTAAACAATGTATAAATTACCATTCGAACTAAAGAAAGTCTATAAAGAGGTTTATTCTCCTTTTATTAGTAGGTATTGTTAATATTGTAAACATAGAAATGAATGCACATTGTCAAAGAATATATAGCTTAGAAAGGACGATTGCGTTGACATACGTTATTTAATTTTTATTTACATGGCGGTTATCTTGATAAATTATTACACAGTTTTTGTATCTACAACTCCTAGAACGCATTTCCTCAGCTTTAATAAATCTCTTCGCGCTAGCGGAGATGACATTTGAGGGGACGAGGAAACCATAAAAGACAAGTCGACCAATGATGGCCCTAGTGCTTACGTAGCGTAAACCATATCTGATTTGTTGAAGGGTGCCATGAGGGATTATACTGCGTACACACTAATACGCTCCTCGCCCTTGTGAGGATGGAAGTCACCGGCCAATATACCTATAGTTGAATTTCTGCTTTGAAGTAAGTTGGAAGTTCGGACTTATGTGGATGATTTTACACATTTCTCTGTTTCACTGAAATTATAATTATTATAAATCTGTCCATAAATCTGATATGGTCGGAAAAGCTTATTGCTACGCTAGCTGCCATACCAACGTCATTGAGTGTAAACTTAGCTATGATACTCGTCTAGTCTGGCTCGTAATCTCTGTAGTTATGAGACTGCATGTGTCATAAAATATTGTCGCTTCCTCAGTTACCCTGACATACTAGTTAGACAACTTTACAGACGTATTCTGCAATTTCTGCATTGCCGTAAGAAATCCATAGGTATAATGAATAAAACTTGAGGTATCTTCTTTATGTGTAGGCTGTAGAAAAAAACAATCATATAATTAATAATCACTACACAAACAATGTAACTTGGGTTATGTTGCGAAGTTTGGTGCGGCATTTGCGGTTATTATAATTAGATATTGAATTATCCTGCATATTTTAATAATACAACACGTTGCCTGGATGCTAATGAACATCCTGTAACGAATTGAAGGCGCGTGTCTTGTTTCCGTTGCATTGCATGCTTTAAATTTAAGTAGTGATATCCGCAGTAGAACTAAGGTTACCGACATAGTCCGAAGAATTGCGAAACTGAAGTGGCAATGGGCGGGGCACATTGCTCGCAGGACTGATGGCCGATGGGGTCAAAAGGTTCTCGAATGGCGTCCGCGGACCGGGAGACGAGCTGTCGGTAGGCCTCCAACAAGATGGAGCGACGACCTGGCTAAGATCGCGTTGGATGCGAAAAGCACAAGACCGGTCTGAGTGGAGAGCCTTGGGGGAGGCCTATGTCCAGCAGTGGACGTCTTTCGGCTGACATGATGATGATGATGATGATGAATTTAAGTAGTTAGATATTAAACCTATTCACACGTTACAGACATGACATGACCACGATCAACTTAGGTTTTGTCAGTACTTATTTTAATTTATGTTAGCTCTGCTTTAAATTTTGATGGGCTTATCTTGCGTTCGTTAAGTTTAATTAATGAACAAGCTTTGCCATCAATATCAAACCAACATGTTGGTTGTTGGTAGGGAAAGTTTTCCGTGGCGCACTGAATTGTTTACAGGTGAACTTTACTATTAGTACTCGTAACAATGTTGAGTGGGACGAATTGTTTATTGTTATGCGTATGGTGTGTGAAATTCAGGATTGTAATTACAACTTTTCTTCTGTTTATTATGATGTACTTGTAATGATTTAGCAGCTTATTAATGCCACTTTAATGATAAAGATTTACATTTTCGCTCTTTACTTTATCTGTTCAATTGTTCTGTGGACTTCATTTGTCTGGACTGCGCGCTAGGCATCCTGTCATTGCAATTAGCGATCTCTCAGTTACCAGGTAGTATTTTATGAAATATCTCATTGATGGGATAACCTGAACGGCCATCCAATTGGATCGGCTTTGACTAAATCTATTGTTTTATCAGACCTCGTTTCGTGCTTCACTGAATTATTGTTCGCCTGTTCGATGGCGTATGTTCGCCTCGTGAACTGTAGAACTGAATCTGCGTTGCAGTTTTTGTTTTCGTTTTATGAATATTGAATTTGAAATTTCCATCTTTTTCGACGAACCAATTTCGCGTTGTGGTATTTTTAGTTACCAGCCATAACAAATCAAATACCTACCGGTATCGGACAACTCTAGTGAATTATGAAAATGAATAATTTGCTTCCGAAAGAGCAAAGGGTGGATTAAAAATAGCCCCGATTAATAAGCAAAAAGGGTCGTAATTTTCTAAATTGATTTATGATGTTAATATTCCTTGTTGAAATTTAATACCTTCATGCCTGCTATCTCGTCTAACAAGCCCGGATTACCGTTAGCGTCCGCGAACCTCGGTCACGGCCTGCAAATGCAACTTTTTTCTCTCACTAACCTACTAAGGAATTAGTCGAAGACACGTTCTATCAAGCACGAAGTGTCGCGATTGGTGTTAGTTGGGCTTGCGGCTCGATTTCACTCATCTGTGGCTTAGAAATTGCTATAAATTGCTGTTTGCATTAAGCTTTTAAATGTTTGAAACACGCTCAGAATCTACTTAAAAATCATTTATTTTGTAGGTACTTTGGACATCATCTGTCTATTCTGATTTTCTATTGTATCCAGGAAGAGGAAACGACAATCATCACCATGGCCAGTAAAAAAGACACATTTGACTCAACACTGCATTTTTTCGCCACAGTGAAAGCATACCTGGGAAAGCATGAAAATATTCTCGAGGATTGTGCGTTGCGTCCGTAGCCATTGTGGCGCCGCAACTTTGCTGTTTTCATTCTGCGAAGTGGATATAAAACTGCTATTTGTAGATTAAACTTTACTCCTGATACTAGTCTAGTTTCCTCTAAATGTGAATGGATATTCCAGTATTACTCGTCATTCGATTCGTCACCATGGACTAAGCGCTGGTTCGTCATGCATGACGGTGTGTTAATTGCTTCATAGTTTTTTAATTTAGCGTGATTGATCTTGATGTTCCTGTTATTAAAGGTACTAATATTAGATTTTGTTTGCTTGTAAACAATTGCATTTTTAAACCAAAAGCGGTCTTTACGTATGACCTATATAGTTCTATCAGAAATTCTAAATCTACGTAATTAAAAGTTACTGCCTTGTCATTGTAGTATAATAGGATAAGCCTTACAAAGTTCCAATCAGTAAATGGCTTGGATGCTGTTCTGGTCTAACCAAGTCGAATGAATTTGTGGGAACATCGCTGTCGTAATTGGCGTCGATCCAATACCCGTGGGCGGTACAGGAGGGTGTGGTATCTACCTACGCGATGAAAAGGCACATCTATAGAACTTCTGCGAAGGAAATTTGCTAACAAACCTGATAATGGAAAAGTCATTTGATTTATTCACTAAGGCAGAGATTTTGTTAAATTCTGTAATTAAATCGAAGCCTTTCTTTGTGAATAAATGAGCCACATTTTTCCGCTATTTTGGTTTTGTTGCTATTAGTTAATAATTTGAATAAAGGAAATGGCATGGAAATGGTTGACGCCCTGAGTAGTGACTTCACGGAAATAGAAGGAGGATCCCTCTTAGTCTAGAGCTCAAATCTTGCAATGATGGATGGATCTGATTCCGCCTTTGGGCAGATAACAAGTACGGACGGGCAAAAATCGATGGTGGCCTTTCGATAGTTAGGGAGTAGCGGTAAATTCGTTTATTGCCTACACATATTTACTTAAACTTGAGTATGCTTACTTTGTTTTATGAATCTGTTTAATAATAATTTTCTCTGGGGCACGTGAATTTTAGTTTTGCCAAGCTGGTTGGTGTACTGTATTGTAATAGAATTTTAATTATTGGTGTCTGAGATTAATATGGATTTGGCTATACGGTATTTGTAATTTTTTTATGTTTTATAAATTAAAACTTCACAATGCCTGTTATCGATTAGAGAATTAATTTTTAAGCCACCTTTACAAATAACAAAGCTATAAAGGTTTGAAATTCAAAATTAGACAATGAACGACATACTTGCATGTGACATGTGACTTCACACGCAAGTAGCGCCATACTTGCTGCATAGAGAAAATCGTTTGAGAAAGAGAGGTTTATAGATTTTTTTAAAAAACAATAAATCCAGTTTTCAACTGACTTAAGTTTTCTCTTCGCTAAACAGTGTCTGTATATCTACATTTTCATGATAATATATTATACTTGAAAAGCTTAGATAATTAACTAAATGTAAACAAACTTCAGCTGCCAGGTGTGGCATATTCAAGGATTTTAAACATTTTACTTATCTATCATTGTAACAGAAACTAGACTAATGTATTTCAACACAGAAATGTAAAATGTACATTTAATGTATGTTTAGATAGTTTAATGGGGGAATTTCAATATTAAAGACAGCAATTGACGTTGTTTTGTTTACATTTAATTACCTAAACCTTTCAAGTATAGACATGGCAAATTTAGGAGTTGTCAAATACCGTATTAAGGCTAAACGTACACATACCACCTTTGTGTTTTTGTAAGACAATAACCTAATGAGTTAGAGACTCAAACAGAAATAAAATTGTAAAATGTAGAAGACATTCCTTTCACCTCTTTGGTTCGAAGTTAGTATTCGATTAAAATCAATTAATTCCTGTTTTATTTAGGGTAACTATATGTATTACAAACACTTAGTTTATCTCCAGTAAATCTTGTAACCCATGTTTAGCTAACTTCGCCAGTTTGTAGTCCTTAACTATAGTTCGCTAATTGTCTGAGGGCAGTTTCCTCGATGTCGAATCATACTGGAGTTTAATGAGGTTGCGTCACTCCTCTCGTTAGCTCATCGTCTTTGCAAGCGGTTGCTATGGAACGGAACTCAGAGCATATGGATGATGCTGACTTATTGTCTGAATGGATACAAACGACCTTGCGTATGGCTGTTTCTATTTTATCCGAGGAAATAAATATCATGGGACAATTGACACCAATTGACCTGTTCCTAAACTAAGCAAAGCTTGGACTATTGGTACCAGGCATGCTTAAATACGTAATTAAACATTTAAGAGTCGAGAACAAACATTTGTATTTTTCATACAAGACCGGGGATCCAACCATTAGGTCTTATGATAGAAAAGAGGTTGTTTTTTTTTATATGTTAGTTATCTTGCTAAACTGATTCAGCATCAGCAAACAAAACGATTTGGCTTAGTAACAAAAATATTAAATCGAATAACATCGTTTCTTCGATAGTAGGTACCTACTAAATGTATATTGCCACCGTTTTGTGTCATGTCTATCCGAAGCGTGGCGCCTAGTGAGACGTTAGGTTGGCCGACTCGACCCAATTGAGGGTTCCGTGTTCGCACAGCTGACATACCCACATTCTCGTTATACCTTTTATAGCTCCGTGGCACGCCGTTAAAGCTTTATTTTTATCACCGCAAATGTATCAGATATTTGACATCGATCTTTTACTTTTATGGACAATAGACCCGTTTTAGGGTCTGTTATTTTCTCTACTTTATAGTATGCACAATTTTCTCTCTACATATTCTGATACATTAATTTCATACTTGAAAAATGTTTATGCTAGATCTTACTGGGTTTAATTAAGTTGTACTGGTTAATATATTGAAAGCCTATTTACATCTTGTGGCTTTCATGCCTTTCATCAGTTAGTTAATTTCATGTGAGTAATCTTGTATCACGGCTGGCGCGTAACGAGGCCCAAAAATAACTTCGTTTATTGATTTTAGTAAGGAATGACGATTGTTTCTTGTTATCATTGATTGGTTTTACGAATAGCCATCTGAAATGTTTGTGATTATGCCAGCACTGTTTTCCTTACCCTCGCCGATTTGCGCTTATCCCAGCAATATTATAAATGCGAAAGTTTGTAAGTCTGTTTGTTTGTTACCTCATCACGTCAAAACCGCTGAACCGATTAAGATGAAATTCGGTATACAGATAGTTTGAGTCCCGGGGAAGTCAAGGGACAAATAGGTTGAGATGATGACAATTCTTCAAATTAGTAAATTTCTTATTGTTTACTCTTGCCTCAAAAAATTAAATGTACCTACGATACGAGTATCATTCATAAGTTCAGAGTTCTTCTTACCCTGCACGACGCAGAGACGTGATCTAGGTTTGATTTAGAGTGACAGTTCTAGATTGACCTGTATCTATTTGAGAGTCCTGTCTGCCTATTATGCCAATCAATGTATAGTTACGAAATAATGAGAAACATTACAGAGAACGAGAATCCGGTGACTGCTTCTAAGGAACTTCTATTCATTTAGAAAATCTTGAATGTTACAAAAAACCGAAGATAAATAAAAAATATATTACATTTATGTACACAAAAGATACTTAACCGCTCGTTTGAGTTACGACGACAGCTCAATTCAAATTTTCGAAAACATTAATCGACATCAGGTCAGATGGAATTCGTTGCCAAATCCCTTTTTAAACGACGAAATTAATCATGTCGCTGAAAAAGTAATCTAGATCCCTGACTTCAGAATGTATACGTAAGTTTCCCCACTTTACAGTCTTCATGACTTACTATTTACTTACTTGACTTAGGTACTATAATGCAGTGCAGTATCTAGGGCGTCGGCTGACAAGGTAGGCGTGACTGTGGGATGCTCAGACAATGGAGGATTTCCTTATTGGTAATTATTACTAGGTGTGTCGGATTATTTAACAGCCAGTTATCTTTCCGGTTGAGTGAAATTGAGGTTGGATTTTCCTTGGTTTTTATTGAATTGTGAAATGAAATAATCTTATGAGTTTATTTCTACTAACGTAACGATATTTCATTATTACCACACAATGTTACGATAGATACATTTAAAAATATATCTTGTTTCAAGGAAGAAAATTAACCTGTCTAACGGAGAAGGAATTCTCATTTCTTTAATAAAACATCCAAAGGTATCATATGAAACTGTTTGATCAATTTGAAAAAGATATTGCTACTGTATCAAAGCCAGCTGTGTCAATTGGCTTGTATCAATAAATCGGGTATCGTTTTACTGGGCCAAGGTTAAGAGTCTGTTGTTCATAATTTACTGAAGTATGCTAACAGATGTGTATACTAAATACCTATTTGCTCTAGTAACCATGCTTCGATGAATATAGAAACCCTCAGTAGGTTTTCTATATTCATCGAAGCATGGTTGGTAGCACAAACTTAGTTGTTCCGAATGAAGCAATAGTATTTTGAAGATTTACCCGGCTCCCAAAAATCAATAACCCGAAGGCTAGTTTAGGAGACCAAAGCTAGGTGTTACTCTTATTTTGCCAAATTTTTGTTAAGGTTGGCCTCAAGTGATAAGGTGGAATTTAAACAGTGGAACAACTTATCCCCTGTAGTTAAAAATAGTATAAAAACCTTGAACTTGTAGCTTTTTGAACTCCACGCTGATATAAAATGTTTAACAAAAATAACAAAAATATCTTCTCTCGACTCTTGCGTGTTAATAGAGCCGTCAAACGTCTTGTATTTTTCCTACTGACTATCATTAAAGATAAGCGTGTCTACAACCTGAAGCCTTCATAAACTCGACAAATTGCTTTCTTCCCATCAGCCTTTAGAGAATAGGTAATAATGCAGCAAACTCATTACGTCCTGGCACGTTATGAAAATGTTGTTCTTTTTTTTCTTCTATAGCATTTTCTACTTCAGCCTCGTGTGCATCCGATATTTATTTCGAACCAATACGATATGAACCAATTGATTCTTCGCTTTTTGGAAATTGATTGTAATTTACCGTTTAATTTTCTTTTATCTTTCGCCATTTGTTCTAATGTACTTTAGGAATGTTCCAATGCTTTGGTTGATGATATTAACGATTAACCGTTAGATTAAGGTTACATTCGTTCATTAACAAAATGTTGAAACCACTGGAGATAATTTTAAAATGTCTGATAAGATAAATTAGTCCGTACAAACAGAAATCCGTTCCCTTTTTCTTTCAATTGTGCGAAGGTGCGTGGGAGAGATAGCTCTGTAGAAATAACTATAAGACTACCTATTTACTGTGTAATTTTTTTCAATAAAAAGTAATCCCAGCAAAAATGCCATGTCTTGGTTGACATACCATGATCTTATAAACAGCCAAGCCTAGGAAGAGGATGCTGTATTATACTTAGTTTCAAAATCATTCACTCACAGCGATGTCCTCTCCTTATCAACTAACGTCATATTTTCTTCCTTCCTAAAATTAAAGCCGTAACACTCACTTCAATTGAAATAAACAAGTTTATTTGTGCCACAGTGGACTTCAAAAGGTATTTTTTCTAATAGCCTTCGATGGCAAATTAGAAAGTTGCGATCATCGAGAAAATAATTTGTCGAAAGTGGCAGGCAAATCGATAGAAACCTGTGCGTTGTAGGGACCAACTTTAATGAGATAAGTTGGG
This sequence comes from Choristoneura fumiferana, assembly GCF_025370935.1. Lineage (NCBI taxonomy): Eukaryota > Metazoa > Arthropoda > Insecta > Lepidoptera > Tortricidae > Choristoneura > Choristoneura fumiferana. The sequence goes on along the minus strand of NC_133489.1, from coordinate 18,189,146 downwards.
ATTAGATAGCGCTTTTAATATCTTTAATTATCGGTAGTTTTTCAAGACATTGTAGGAAAATAAAAACATTATTGTTGGTCGCTCGCTTTTATATCTAAATCTCTTGTAGGATATGGCCAGATGAAAGCTATCGTTTTCTCAAAGTCAACACAGCAATGTTCCATTGTACCATTAGCCAAATAAGTGGTCTATCAATTTTTAAACAAGTTCCTATCAAATGATTACGTCGCTAAAGTCGAACTTTCAAGTTGACAGAGACACGTCTATTGGCATTATTGTTTTATGACATGCAAACGATTATCAAATTTAGGGTGGTAGACCACATATTAGGCTGATGGTACATTTTAAATCGAAGCTCCACTAGTAATAATAAGGTCTTACTTATCCACTATAAAATATTTTAATTTTCATATAACGTTTTGTTTGTTTTTAATTCCAGTTGTGCGGCTGAGGCGATCCGGTCATAATGGGGAAGCTACTATCAAAAATCTTTGGCAACAAGGAGATGAGGATATTGATGCTGGGCCTCGATGCTGCTGGAAAGACTAGTATCCTTTACTAAATCATGTTTAGTCTGACCAAATTTGTGTGTGAAATGAAAACAGACTTGTCTGTTAACGTTAACCACTTATCATGATCTGCTCCACTGCAACAACGAAACATAGTTGCAAACACTATCATGGTATAGTCTGTGGTATAGTGTTAGTGGAACATGAACATGTTGTTATGAATGAAAGAGAAACTAAGCATATCCTTGTAAAACTGTTGCTATACTCAAGTATTTAACGTCAAAAATGTGTCAGTTACGGAGAAAGTGGCGCCCTCATTTAATTTCTAATCTTTCATGTGGGAGTGTGTTATTAGGTATTTCACCTGGAGATGGACTAATTGACTATCTATCTTATACCTTTAAACGAACAATTCTTGTATATTATACAATACAATACAATAACTATTTATTGCACACCCAACACATAGTAAGTAGCATTATAATATTTCGGGGATCTCGGAAACGTCTCCAACGATTTCGATGCAATTTGGTGTGTAGGGGTTTTCGGGGATGACAAATCGATCTAGATTAGTCTTATCTTTGGAAAAACGCTTATTGACGAGTTCTAGCCTGAGCTTAGCTCGGTCGGCCAGGTACTATTATTAATAATAAATAATTAAATCCCAACCCACGTTAACAGCCAAACAATCTTAAAACTTATTCTCAGCGATAAATTCAATATTCAAGACTGCTACTTCAAGATAAGTAGTTAAGTGGTGCTCGAATCGTTAATCGCAGAGAAAGGCTTATAGCCGGAGCCACTTATATTTCGCTACATCTTGAGCTGCGGATTCAATAAAATTAAACACAATGCCGTAAATTGTGGACGGGTGGGCTTTTCTACGTTCCTCGGCTATTTTAGCAGCGTAAACACCGCAGAGACTAAAGGAGTTAAAGGCGCAGATAGATATAAAGTTACTTCGTGCCGGATACTTTAGGTTTAATTTGGATGTCTGCCCTTGGTTCACCTTTTTGCCGGCCACTCGAGGAGGTTGATATATTGAGTTCTGTATTAAATACGTTTGAGATAGCCTAGGTGAATTATAACTTATAACGTACGTGCTTCGGGTAATTTTAACGATTCCATAAAACTTAAGCGTTGTTTGTGAAACAGTTTTTCTTACGAGACACGCAAATCCGAGATGGTTTTTTTGTTGGCGAAGACTATTTCAAATGAAATCGTAAAGAAATGTACCTACTTGTTACTATTCCTCATGGATGTCCCATGAAGGAATGTGACAGGACCAATGTATGCTCGTTTAAGTGACCTGTTTAATGGCTCAGTGATAAATAATTGCCATACACAATCGGGCGTAATTAATATACCTACTAGCGATGCAGTCGCTGCACAAATGCACGGTACGATAATTTAACGCTTCGTTGGGGAGCCAACTGCACAGCACAGTTTCGAAGTTTCCGCTGCGTGGTTTATTTGTGCGAGGTGGATTTAAAATGAGAAATTTGAAATGAACCTCCAACGTATCTAGTTAATTTTAATAAAATTTACAGCTATATTTTAATAATAAACTATAAACAATTACTTTGCTCACCCGCGACCTTGTGATAGCTATGTATGTCTATGCAACAAATATTTTAGTAAGTAATTATGGAATCGAGATGGAACTCGACAGCACCTATACTTGGTTTGGATTTGGTACAGTCAAGGATTTTAAACATTTTACTTATCTATCATTGTAATATATTAGTGTATTTCAATTCAGAAATGTAAATGTTTAGATAGTTTGATGGGGAATTTCAATATTTGAGACGCCAATTGGCATTGATCACTTTTTTACAATGTGGTCTAATTCCAAAACCATTTCGAGGAATAGGTTTATTAAATCATTTTATAACATTTTTGGAAAAAAATACTAATTGATCGTGTGTATATTTGCAAAATAACGTTTGACCTTTGTTTGACTTTCATCGTAAATAAACGTTATATAACTAAACCGCCTAATTCTAACACTGCCAGGTGACAGAAAACACTACGTTTTTTGAAATAATTGTGATGGGGAACGAAAAACGTAGTTTTTAACGCCATGGCCACTATGGTTAAGTAGCTATAATTCCGGTAACTTCTAAATAGGGTAAAAAATTTAAAACGCAACTAAAACCAAAATCCTTCAAATAGGTGTCTTAAATTCGCCTATTTTATGAAGAAAAAAAAACTTATAAGAATAAACATTGTTTTTTATGAGTCCAATGCCAATTGACATTGTTCAAACCAAGTATCAGATGCTTTAAGTCGCCGAGAGTTGATAACTATTATGACGACGTCTAGAAATAGCGACTGTAGCTTAATTACAGGCGTCCCATACATCGCGCTAACCGAGTTTCGTGGTACAGCCAAGTGTAAAAATATGATTCATACAGTTCAAAAAATGTTACCACAGCCTTAATACGTCAGCAAAGGAGTACGTGGTACATATTTTTGGAGCCTTGCATATGTTAGTAGTTTTACACTCGTTTGTACCATGCATTCAGTTCTTATCAAACGTGCGCCCGTCGAGTTAGCGGACGTGGCGGCCGTATTGCTTGCTATTTCGTTCTGGAATGGGCTTGAGTGTGACGGTAGGGTGTTCACGTGTTGTTTTATGTTTTATAATATTACTATAGTATTTGAGATTAAAATACTTGAATAAGAGGGCGGCAAAATTATCTTTCGTCCGGGCTGACGCCCACGCTACGTCACGCATGTTATGGCTTCCTTCCTTGTATGTTGACGACTTGAAATCACAACATGCAGTGAAGTAGGTATTATTGTATATGTGTCACGCGAGACGTAGAGGAGATAAATCACATAGTATTACTAATAATACAATTCAGAACAAAAACAGGAAAAACCAATTTTGCAATACAAATAAATCAAAAGGTTATTGGCTCTGATTCAATATGTTTGCAAAACCGGCATTCAACTTTTTTAAATAACCTATACGATGTGTCTCATTTCTGGGCAAAGGCCTCCCCTTTCTCCTTCCATTTGTTTCGATTAGTTGCGATTCCAGCAGCACTGGCAACATTTTGCCGAAGCCAACAATTTATTACTGAATAAAATTTTAATCGTTTAATTGATTGTTTTAATGTCGTAATACATTATCCTTAACATTACCTTCAGCTATTTTGTATAAATTAAAATTAGGTCAGTCAGTCACAACGATACCCACGGTCGGTTTCAACGTGGAAACTGTCACGTATAAGAACGTCAAATTCAACGTTTGGGACGTCGGGGGGCAAGACAAAATACGACCGTTATGGAGGCATTACTACACAGGTGAGCGTTTCATTATTTACACTTACATTTACCCGCTGCTCCACTTCCATTAATAAATGGCCATGGAATTCTTCCAAAAATTGCACCGTTGTATACAGAACACCCGTTCATAATTTTTATGACTCTAAACTTAGAGGATGAGATTTCGGGATTTTACGTACTTGCATCCCGATCCCATAAAAAGAAGTATTGCGTTATTCTCAATCAAAATTTCATCAAAATCCGTCCAGCCGTTATGGCGTGACGCCAAACCGCAAAAAAGTTTGTTGGCGAACACTAAACTCCTTATTTTTATATGTGGATAAATACTCGAACTGCCACTAAGTATACTCTGTCACAGGGCTTCCCAAACTTTTTCAGTTTGCGGCGCAATTATAGGCTAAGTACTTTGTCACGGCGTCCTTGCAGCTACAGACACAGGCTAGTTGAAATAAGCAATGATGATTTTTGCTAGATTGCCTAAGTTTCCAGTAACAGGAGCCCCACGCAGGTAGACACCACCGCCGCGGCGCACAGTTTGGGAACCCCTGCTCTATCATGTTTAGCTATAGATATTGTTAGCTCAGGTACATAACTAAGTTAGAATTACTAAATATTTAAATATTTTGACGCTATCTAATAATAAATGAATCTTCTCGCCATACAACAATTTTAGAGAAAGGAACTTAATAACTTCAAGAACCGCCCACTTAATCTTCAATTTTACTGAGTACTTCTAAGATCTCAAACTTCTGTCCTTCATTTTCTTAACTGTGAAAGTTTTCCGACGAGAGGTTCTTAAATAATTCCACTCCACTATCCTACTCCACTTTACAATTTACGTATTTCCCAGTGTAAGTCGTAAAACTTTGACTTGTTATCATTTATTAATTTGTACTCGTTTCCATGCCGTGACAACTAGTGAATCGGCACAAGCGGTCAATACAATGTTCTAAGCCGTGTTGTGCTAAAGAGTTTTGCTTGTGTTGAAAGTCCCTAGGCGCCACCTTTCTCAACCTTGTTTGTTCATAGTTTGATATTGAAGATTGTTATACTGAGCTTAAAATTAGTAAGTCAAGGGAACTTACCTCTTACCGTGCCCTACATAATGCGGCTGAAGTAAAATATAGAGAGGCTGTCAAACGCGAGTGCCCAATCTAACACTAGAATGTTAAAGTAGCTTGGAACTCGTCGGTTTTCTTCGTTTTCTTAAAGATTCATATGAGACAGAAAAAAGAAACCGATATTCTGGTGCAACTTCCTAACGACTTTAATAACGTAATCTATGCCAATAATGGGCTTTTACGTACCGAATATAGTTGGCAAGCGAGTGCTGAGGGGCTACTACGAAACTCGCAAATCGAAGTTCGTATTGCACCGTCCCTTTCACTCGCCTATCTACTAAATGACATAAGCGTCAGCGGGACGGCAACATACGAAGTTCGAGTTTTGCACTGCGTAGTATAGGGCCTGTAGTCTTACATGCATGTACCTACAGATACTCATTCTGCGTAGTCTAAAGCTTAAGAACTTTGTAAGTTACTGCTCCAACATGTACCGGACGATATCTGTGATACGCTCCCTAAATCATTATAACGGTGACACCGAAATAGCGGTCGCACAGACCGGCTGATCAGAACTGATGCTGTCCAGAGATATGAGCATGCTGCAATCTGCCAAAGAGCTTCAATATATTCCTGCTTCTTGTATTACTGTAAAATATGTTTGTCTATACATTTACAGGCACTCAAGGTCTAATATTCGTGGTCGACTGCGCGGACCGGGACCGCATCGACGAGGCGCGCCAGGAGTTGCACCGGATCATAAACGATCGCGAGATGCGCGACGCTATCATACTCATTTTCGCCAACAAGCAGGACTTGCCAGATGGTAAGCGACCAGTTTCATTATTAGATGTTAGTGGCTCTATGATCTGTTAACCTCACAAATCTATTTTTTAAGTTTTAACCCCTCATATGTCCTGACACAGATATGTGCCAAATTTAAGGCTATATTTTTGTATTTCTTTTTAAATCAGCAGAATATGTGCTTATTAAAACAGAAGAGACTAGAATTCAGTACTTTTTTAGTTCCAACATACGTGGGGTTAAACCTGTATGGCTCTACCATTTTATTTTTTTCCAAAAACTGAATCGACGACGACAAATTTCACGAGTGTTTGTAATGCGACCTGTAGAGGAGGTTAGCCAGCCGGATAGACATTATTAGAAATGGAGAGCGTAGAGAAGTCACCTTTGTTGATTGTTAACCCTATACGTTGAAGCTGCGTTTCCACCAGAGATGTGCGAGGAATGTTTATCGTGAACCAATAGAAACGCTTCATTTACCCATCCTCGCTCAGCGCAGCTCTAGTGGAAACAGTTGAGCGGAGCGAGGATAGGAAAATGAAGCGTTTCTATTGGTTCATGACAAACCTCGCATCCCATCCTCGCACGCACATCTATGGGTGAAACGTAGCCTCAGGTGGTTCCAATTCTGTAGCCGATTGCAAACAGCAATAGGAGACGATCGGCGTCGGTGGTGTCACATCGTATGCTGCATAATACGATACATTAGAATCTATGATGCAGCAGCACTACAGTCTGCTACGGACCCGAAACTTAACTTAGCTTACTCATTTCGCCTCTTTTCCATTCCAGCGATGAAGCCGCACGAAATTCAAGAGAAGCTCGGCCTGACGCGCATCCGCGACCGCAACTGGTACGTGCAGCCGTCGTGCGCGACCTCCGGCGACGGACTCTACGAAGGGCTCACCTGGCTCACCAGCAACCACAAGTTATGAGCTGCGGAGTAGGCGGGGCCGGCGCGCCGCCACGCCACGCCACGCCACGCCACGCCACGGTGAGGATACCTTTACATAGCAGTGTGCGTTATATAATGCGTTATAAGTGTGCGTTATAATGCGTTATAAGTGAGAGGCAGCAGTAACAGCATTCTAAGGATGATAGCTAATAAGTTTAACTGTCCTATAATGTGGAAACTTGCTTAAAGTACAAAATCACAATTATTTTAATTTGTTGTTACTTATGTAGGTTATGGATAACTAGCATAATTGAGGACCTCTCTGTTGTCTGAAAATTTTAAAATTAGAGCGTTATCACACTGTAGATTTTTGGCCGAGTTGAAAGCAAGCAACATTTTCGCCGCGAGTGTACAATAGGTTTTATGATGCTTGAGTGTTATACGCAGCTCGCTGTGCGCTCGCAGTAAACTCGTTGCGCGCTCGCTTCGCTTTCAAACTTGCCCACAAATCGCTCGCTCTTATGGTCAGTATTTTTTACGGTCATTTATGAACCTTTGAAAATTTTTGCTTTCAATTAGGTCCCATTAGCACCAAATCAGTATCTGACGATTGGATCCTAAGGAAATCGAGGCAACTCAGGATATCTTTATTCAATTTAGGCTATAACAAGCACACTTATGTGTAGTTCTAAGCCCCTTCTATAATTGGTCATCTAATAAGAATGTTAGTATAATGTAACTATAACATTTCTTTTATTAAACCTTTTTTTATTTGATTTTATGGCAATAAAGAGCAACATAGGGTCTCCTGATGGTAAGAGATATACCACCGATAAACTTCTGCAATACCAGGGTTATTGCAGATGCGTTGCCAACCTAGACGCCTCGGATACTGTAATACCTCAAGTGCCAGTAATTTCACCGGCTGTCTTACTCTCCACGCCGAAACACAACAGTAAACTGTACTACTTTTGTCCCCTCGCTGACGGGACAGAATAGTAACAAGAAATAGTTGATCCACTCAAATAATCGTTTCTATTGGTATGTACCAAAGAAAAGAACACATTCCTCGCAATCGCAACACATCCCCGCACATCTCTGGTAGAAAAGCAGCCATAATTAAATGCTTAATTACTAATTGTAATCGTTGTTCGTTTCAGGTGAAGATTTCGATGCCATTTAATTTAAGTAAGCTGCGCCCGTGCCGTCGAATCTTGTATTTCCATGTGAACCAGTGTCGATGTACTGAACGAAATAACACTTAGTGAAGGTGCAAACAAAGCAAGACTGTCTCCAGTGTCCGAGAGACCGCACCAAGGACTATTCAATTACTAGTTAGTTAGCTACATTCGTGAACAAGACTCGTCACGCAATTGAAAAAATCAATTATTCCATTATTTAATTAAAAAAAATTAGAAGTTTGTTGTATCGATTGATTTATTATTTTTTTATGTTATTTAAAAGATGATTACTTAGAGTAAAGATTTTTTTTATTATATTAATTTAATGTGTACCTCCAATTTTGTATGATAGTTAGTATGGTAGAAATTCAAAGTTTTTAATGCATTAATAGTAATCAAGTGAATGAAATGAGTGTTGGAGGATGAACGCAATATGTATATTTCTCAAGTAAGAGCTAATGCACGCCTGCGCAGTAACTTTCTAGATATTTGTTTTTGTATCTTGACTGTTTCTAGATTACCAACTATACAATATATTATATGTAATATAATATAGTTGTCTTTATTAACTTTTAGACAAAAGTAATTTTTGAAGACTTTGACTCCAAGAAAGCAGTAGCATAAGCCGTTCATATTTGTATGTGTAAAATATTTAAAGTAATAACGAAAGTATAGTCGTCCATTATGTTAACCTAAACAGTCAAGCTATAAATACAAAAATGTTGTAAATCAGTGTACATATTGATGTTTTTCACAATGTATGTACATAACGAAGAGTATCTTATAATCTATCTTTGATTTGATGTTGCTATATTTTGTGTGCAAAGCTGTAATAGTCCAGAATTCATAGATCAAGAATTATGCATTAAATCATACAGATTGCAACACGAGTCACGTAAGTATTAAGTAAGTCTTGGTTAAATTGCCACGATACGCGATATATACTTCGAATAGCTTTGGTCTTTCATAAGTGTGAACGAAATAGAGTCTGGTTATCTCCCGTTTTTATTTTTACACACTGAAAGTGATCGACTGACCCACTTCTTTCTACTTCGTATTGTGTTCTAAGTAGCTTGATATTTGCAAAGTCAGTGTCAAAGAAAAATAACTTTTTTTGTTACTATAGGGTTAAGTACGCGAAAATTTTCAAGAACATCGAAAACTTGTGTTGCCCGTACGTTACCAATTTACATAATCAGCACTGGTAGGGGGCAAGTTACATATTACCTAAATTAATAGGTCCTGGCGCTTTGCAGCCGCTGCCGTGGCGCGTTCGCTTCGCTCGCTCGGCTCGCGAGTTGTGGTACTTTTACTGGACACTCATCGTTGCTTCGCTCGTCATACCTAATTTCCGGAACCTAAATTGACAGTTAAAGTGACCAAAATCTTTTTGAAGTGTGAAATATTTATTCCCTTCCAGTGCTGGTAATAGATAGTTATAATACGGGGAACAAGGTGTGAGTTCAAGGTAAAAAGTTATGTTTGGCATTGATTGATTAGCTCTTGTCCTAATTTGAGGCATTCTCATTAACAAACTCCAAAAGTAATAGGTACAAATATCTTAAAGCCACCGAATTGGCGTAAATAATCATATTGTGTCTGTCTGCTTCAGTTTTGTTTTTTTTTATCCCTGGTTACTTTGAAGCCAAATTCATTTGGGCAAGGAGAAAAACACTTCCTAGACTAGGGAACGACTAGTGTGAATAAAAGTTTTCATAGTTGCATAATTTCTATTTTTTTCGGTACCTACAAATGTACATTATCAATTATGAATGTGTTTTATATTACCTTCTTAACCAGTAACCTGACCAAAAACTACTTTCAACATTATTTGATAAATTATAATAAGGTTTTTTTCAAGTTTGAACTCAAGAAAGTGTTGTTCATCTTCGCCTAACCAGTTTGCTTTCAAAGTAAAGGATTAGGAGTATTATATACTTCACGAGATCTTGTTTAGTTGTATGCTAGGATGTTTTTCAGCTTACAGCTTTTGATGTACCACGGAGTTGTGTATCGGGACCATCCGATTAGAAGATGCAAGTTCTTCCATATTTGTAGGTATTGACATGTCTTACCTTAAATCATTTAATCAAAATGTCAATCAAACTGTTATTCTGTTACTTCTGTTCCTTTGTGATATGATTATTTTATGTTTACCAGTTTCCTGTACTATTGGTTAATACTCTGAACTAGTAATAATGACATGACAATATTTATCTTCGCTTTTGTTAGATTACTGCAGCCAAATTTGGTATAAAATTATCTTGCACGTTCCTAGATGATTATTGTGATTCAAATCGCAGGCTATTTGTTATTCTGGTAATTATCACAGTGTAGGTATACATAATAATACCTAATGCGATTATCTGTAACAGTTTGATAGTACCTATATAGCTCCTATGTTAGACGCGATTGTCAGGACTCACTCAACGAATAATGTTTTATGGTGATAGTAATTACGTAAACCCTGTGTCATTGGACGGTTTCAGACTAGCGTTTTATTTATGCGTATAAGCTCGTTTTTGGAAGCGGGTTTATCCGCGTACAGATGTGGTTGAACACACAAGAATGAGAACGCGCGTTAGGTTAATCTAGCGCGCGTGGAAGTACGTATGCCTTACGCATGCCAAAGCGACCGTATGCGTGCAGAAAAAACGTTAGTCTGTAACCGCCCTTAGCTAACGTTCGGCAAGCGTTCGCGTCTAGAACGTTCCAATATCAAACTGCGACAAGCTAAAGCTCAGGTATGTTACGTGCCGCACTCTAATCACTGTCCAATTTTAAATAGGTTACCAGTCTCATAACTCATAAGGTCTTTGCAGAAAATGTACACAAAAGTTTCGCTTTAAAAAAGGTGCAATTAAATTAGTAATTGTAATGCACTTGTGATGTATAAATTGAGTTAAATATAAATTGTATTTAGTTTAAATTTTGAACCTAATAGTATTGGTGCGTTATATTATATTATCGGGAAGCGAAAGTGTGGGTACGAATTACAGTCTGCTGTATAATATTGTAGAAAGTTATTCAATATAAATTCACACTTAAATTTTGTTTTATTAAACTAGCAAAATACGGTCTAACAAAAATATTATCTTTTCTCCTTGTTAACAACATCGCGCCCATGTACCCGAATTGTGTACAGTCGAGTTCATAAACTTCTGAGCAAAGAGAATATAACCACTACATTATAACTGGTCCCAAACTGGTCCTCAATAGTGCGACACTAGCGCAAACCGTCAGGTCTCTTTATATTTTGTCGCCATGACAGATCATGACCAAAGAGTATTAGTACCTATATGAGTCGTTTGCGTCGAAAAGTTTAAACGAGTAATTCTTGTAGATATACAAGGTGGTAATTAAATAACTGAAAACCAGAAAGTAGTTGGCTCAGAATCGAGACTAGAGTCGATTACACTATGTTTTAAATTAGGTTGTGTTTCTGTTTTTAAATCCCTTTTTTATTGTGCCCGGTCTAAAAGTTACGACTGCAACAGGCGCTAATTAAATGTTTTAGCCAGGTTCCATACTATTTTAATAATTTAATACTGGCCGGTTTGCTGTCACTGTGTGTTTTTCTTTTAAAACTTCAAAGCGCAACTGACACATACAAATCATGAGTGTAGAGTTAGAAATGAAGTAGAATTACTGACTTAGCAAAACACACGAATATCTTTTAAAATAATAAGGTATTCAAAAATAAATGCTATATATTAACTTAAAATGAAAATAGTAGATTGTACAACAACAGAGCCATTTTTATACGTATAGGCGAGGGTGGATATACACGTCGAGGGGAAAATGGGTTTAATGCTAGAGTTTTACACTCTGCTTTTCACTTCGATGGCGAGGCAATGAAATAGCAACAGTGGAACCAATTATTCACTTTTATTTTTTATGCATTATTATAATAATTCCATTATTTTAATTTTACTGATTTATTATGACTGATTCGATTGATTTTTAGTTTTATATAAATTAAAAAATATAACTATAGAAACTTTTTTGTTTGTGGCTGTTGACTCCTGATTACCTTGGTCTTAAGTTGGTATTAGACGAAGATTTTATTTTATGCACTAGAGCATAAAAAGTCATTTTATATCGCCTAGATACAGCATAAACACGAACTTTACGAGCATGAGAAGTGAAAAAATATTTTTGGGGTGTCGGAGGTTTCAGTTACTTATTGAATTAACACCTTGTATATGTATATATATTTCAGGGATCTCGGAAACGGCTCCAAGGATTTCGATGTAATTTGGTTTTCGGGTGTGAAAAATCGATCTAGCTTGGTTTTATCTCTGGGAAAACGCTTGGTACTGAGTTTTAGCCCGAGCGGAGCTCGGTCACCCAGATATGATATTATGGCATAGGTACTCAAAAACTGACTGTTTTGTGCTAGTGCTGCACTCTGACGGCAGAAAATAGCAGTAATATTCCCTATTAAAATCTCAGTTAATACTGATACAAGTAAAGTACAAATAATATAAGTTTCAATACGTATTTATTATCTCATTGAGCATCCAACCAATATACATGACAAGTTTCCCAAGAGTTTCCTTAGAAGTTTGCATCAGCCTCATTATTTTTTGACGCGCTTTCAAGCCAATGCGACTGCGATACGTGAATTTGTGATGAGCAATCATTTAAAGGTAGCTTAGCTTACAATGGACTAGTAAATGCATTAGTAAAGTTCAGTTTCAACTAGTACTGTTATCTGTTAAAGTGGAGGAGGTAGAAGAGTCTGCTGCGGTGTCATCGCATCGTGGAGGGAGAATGATTTGTAGTTCTTCGTTTAGCTGGACTTCGTCTTCTGGTACTATGTCGACTGGTACTCGGGCGTCGTATTCTTCGTTTAAGGATTCGCCACTGAAACGACATAAAACAAACTTAAATTACGGCGAGATGTAGAGTCGAATTCGTGCAAGTGCCAAATTAAAGCGAGTGCGCTTTTCTCCAATCTTGTATTATCCAGCAGAGGCAACCTCGGGTGAGTGCCAGTCCCGATCCGAGGCAACGCAAGTGGAGATGCTGCCTAAATCTGAGGCCCGCCGCACCATTCACAAGGCGAATTCCTCGCTGCGGGCCGAATCACATTTTGTCTGTTTTTTGGTGCGCTCAAAAGACGCCTCAGACCGAGCCGTTCATTCAGTGGAGACGGGCGCTTCGCCTCAAATCGGAATGTATGCGCACAGCAGCTAAAAACTTCCTCTAAGTTTTTTGTGTAGGTACGTTGTACTTATCTATTCTCTTTTTTAATAGTCTGTCTATACTATAGTGACTATTAACACATTAGCTGCTTCACCCACGTCTGGTGGCGTCGCGTTTTTGACACAAAACAGATAGGTACAGAAATCAATCTACATACAAAGTGCGCTCGAGCAACGTAAATATACATGACACTGCTCACAGACACGATATCTCGGACCGGTTGGGCCCAGTGCGACAGAGCCCAGAGCAACAAAAAAAAGTTATTATAACTGTTCAGTGGAAGGTAGTTTCAACATTAAACGGTGAATTGTCGTTTTTTAAGCTACCAGTAGTGGTAACAATGACATTAAAATGAAAATACTTTAGTTATTATTAATTAATAATTCCGTTCTTCCCGTTTCATTCTCAACAATAAATCAAACAACTAGATACGAGTGCCACTATCACGATAGTTTTTTGTGCATAAGACATTGTTGACAACCCTAGAGAGACCGCCGAGCATATTACTCGTAGGTATGAAAGTGAAGTAGGTATGTACATAGGTACATGTGATTGACTTCTGTACCTATCTGTTTTGTGTTTTAATTTGAACTTTAAGCATCGAGAGGGAGTAGTTTCATTTAGCCAAGTCGAGACTTCTCGGTCTGAGGTTGCTCAAATGACCTCGCGGCTTTAGATATAGCCTATGTTCAAGGTATAATGGGGCAAAGACGACGTCATCATGAATGATATCTCAGTGAAATATCTTTGGCGGGTTCAGTTTGAGATACTTTGTATAACCTACAGCATGTTCCAGGCTGAACTTACTCGAGATGGTCTCCGGCTTTTGTCCCAGCCAGCACGGAGGTGTAGAGGCGAGCCCTGGCGCCGTGGAGCCGCATGCCGATCGGCACGTCTTCTGCACCGGAACGTGTCTCTGGAATCGGGTGGAGGCCTGCAGCGTTCGCTAAACAATGGACAAGGGGAAAAGTAAGTAGAATTAATATAGTGATGGAACCCAGAAGTCGTGTAGAATATCGATTTGGAACGACAATTGTGCGAAAATTTAAAAGTGCAGAGTGAAAACTGAATGAGTTTCTCCACTATCCGACAATCTTAGCTTTAATTCTAGTTATCTGTTACTGTTCTAGGAAACTGAATCCAGTACCATCGATTTCATTATGATTTCTTTGGCAGATGTGTGGGATGTCGACGTTAACAGCACAAAGGTTCTACCCTGATAGGTGATTCAGTTTCCTCGAATGTAGGAACAGTCGAACCGTAGAACGTTCTCACAGTACTAATAAATTCCATTGTCAAGCAATGCCATGTCACTATGATTTTCTCCACGAAATGGTTTCACAGCGGGACACGATTCAGTTGGTTCGAGTGTACCTACCTATCTGTCTTTGACGTTGAGATTCATCTCGATTGCGATTTTAGAAAAACTTAACTTAATTTTTCGAAACCGAAAATTGTGGCTGAGGCCGGTTAAACTTCAGATATTTTGAAGGAAAAATCTAATTAGGCCAATTTTCGCATCTCCAGCCGCCCATCGGTCAAAGTTAATGAATAGCTGACAGGTCAATAAGGAGCGAATGATTAATTGCCCCATTTCCAAGTTGTCTCAAATATTTTGTTGGTAGTTCTGAGACTAAAGTTAAAACGACGATAAGTAATTTTTAAGTGTTCTTATTAAGTATACTTATTTGGTTTTTCAAAAGAATGGCGGAGGTAAGATTAAGATGTCAGTTAGTTTTAAGAATTAATGCCTGTTACGAAATTTTTTTCACATGGTGTTACATATAAATTTAAAGTTGATGCAGTTTTTTTTTTGGTAAGTAAGTAGTGTAGGTTAGTTAGATATGTACCATCATCTGCACAACAGTTTTCTTTTGTTCGCAGATCTCTGTTCCGAAGATTTTCCTCAGGAGGCATCATGATTTTCGTGATTTCGTCTTGATTTTCTGTAAAAAATATATAAATTCCGGTAGGCTGGTCAAAGAACTGAAGTATAAATTAAGCAGGATTAACTGTGTGAGAATTATGCATGATATTGCATTCGTTCGCTCGACAGACGAATATCGCCGTCATGTCAGCTTACGTGAATAAGGTAGGTGAAGACTCTAGAAAGGCAGTGGATTTAGTTATAGCACAAGGCACTCTTTTCCGCTCCGGCTGCTGGAGGCAACGGAATGAATGGCAGTGCTGAAATAGACATTTAGGGTCTCCTTGCATATTTATCGACGCGAAATCGGCAAAAGCCGATTTAGAAAAACGCTTTAGGGCCAGTACAGACGGACTGCATCCCAACTGCAACGTAACCGCAACTGCCGACTGCCCATACATTTTTCCGTTGAAGCTAGATTGCAGTCCATCTGTCCTACTGGTCCTTGTGTCTACGCAATAAGAGCGAAAAACACGTCGGCCGAGCCGATCCAAGCCGAACCATGCCTTTTTAGCTCTCTGGGGAGACACTTACCGCTCCTAGAAGCCACAAACGAGGGGACGTCAGAAGAGCCCCGGAACAGCAGCTCCAGCTCGTCCGGCGTCAGACGACGCAAGTACGGCACACGCTTCAGGTCCGGTCGGTGGAGGCAACGGAACGAATTCCGGTGCTGCAAGTTAATAGGTAAGCAAATAGTCTTAAAAAACTTGCGGCGGCGTTGGGAGTTGCCTAGAGTTTTGTGAAGCCCGTTAATTTTCTATGGTCTAATTATCATGGGAACTCTTAGGAATTTCATTTCGAAATTGATCCGCGGTATTTACTTATCACAAATAATTTATGCATCGGAAATAAAACCGCTCCTTATTTTTACGGGAGTACAAAAGATCCGTATTTAAGCTACGTGTAAGAGTCAGCAACAATAGCCCGGGAAAGGTTCTTTGTATTTCATTGTTGCTTTGTGTTGCCAAGTTTTATAGGTATTTTTAACATGAAAAAACATAAAACTTGGCAACACAAAGCAACAATGCTTTAGCCAAAAAAACAAAAATCTTCGAAATGTAAGGATATACCATCCCTCATCATCATTATATTAGCTGTAGGACGTCCACAGTTGGCTATACTTATGACTCCCCCATATCCCTTCACTTCAGTTGCTTCGGTTGGAAGTGGCCTGCATCCACCGTGAACCCGCGGCCTTAAACAGGTCATCCGTCCATGTCGTTGGTGGACGTCCTACGCTGCGCTTGCTGATCCGTGGTCTCTATTCGAGAACTCTTTGGCCCCAACAGCCATCAGTTCATCGTGCTATACGGCTTGCCCATAACGGTCGTAATAATTAAAAATAACCTTGACAAGTCCAGGCGCGACCTGCAGCTTCTCGCAAGCATGTGAGAGACTGAGGCTTTGGATCACGTTGCCGTGTTTCACTGAGATAGCAGATAGCCCGCTGCGCACGAGATCTTCGTTTATCTGAAATTTTCAAACTTTTATTTATCAGTTTGTCAGTCCGATGAGTCACCTGTGCCTCGTGGGTTTCACTGGTGCGGACAGCAGCAGATGTGTACTTATGAGCTGTTTTCACTTTCAAAATGATTTACACGCATTGGCAGTACTCGTGTGTAGTTCATCTCGAGCACCGTAACAGGTCATACATTTTTGTTACTGACTTTCCAAAGTTTCGTTGTACTTTAACTTGAAAATTTCCTGTAGATAGAATTTTTAGCAGCTTTTGAACTCCAACTAATCGGCAAACATAACGCACCGCACCAATAACATGTATAGGGGCGGGACGGAGGATGAAATTGACATAGCCAAGTTAATTTAGGTACCTACTTACACGTGTGGCCACCTGTCTCTATTCAGTGCGCTAATATTTTTGTTTCTATATAGGTACACATACCAATTAACTGTCAATCTAAATAAAACCTACTTACTCATGACCTTTACTTTATTATGTTCGACAAGTCACCCTACAAAATTTGGAAGCTTATTGAATGAAGAGGGGTCCGAATTTAATCAGTGCCCGTTTTCAATATAAACGTTTTGCGGAGGGACAAAAACCTCACCCGCATATCGGAGGCCATCAATCAAGCAGGACAGTTTGGACTAGGCTTACCAGACGTCAGGATTTGTCAGGAAAAAGGATTTTGAGAGTTGTGATGTACCTGATATTGCCTAATTAAGCTCCCATGAAACATTATTTGGAAAATTACAAACAATAAAGATGATCCGAATACATCGGAACTAGTTGGCCCTTTCCTTATTTATAATCTTGAGTTGAACCGTTTAATTTGTATAATTTTCCAAGCTGTATGTTTGTCACAGCAGACTGTATGACGCTTTAATAACTGCTCTTTTCACAAAAGGCTATTTTTAGACTATTTTTTGAACTGAAAAGTATTTATTCAGAAGGGCGAAGTACGTCTAAATAGCAGTTATTAATGCTTAAAAAGTTTGAACAACTGGGATAAAAAATAGCCTGTGTATTGTTAAACGTCTCGCTAACTAAATAGTCAATTTAATCCAAATCCATCCAACTGTTTTAGAGTGAACCGTAACAAACACTAGCACGACCGCATAAGGATTCATTTTCAAATTACCTGCAGCTCCCTGCCTTCACAGCACGGTACCAGAGGTGGCAGTTCCTCTTTCAGTTTATGGGTTGAGTTCAGCCCAGTTGCCATATTGTCTCCACTGGCCACTGGGTTCATAAGGAGCAGCGATGCATTAGAAGACCGTCTCTCCTTCACATCCAGCTGATCTGAAGATGGGTCTTTTGCGAAAATAGTGTGGTTTACTTCCTTCACCGACGTCATTATTGCTTGGTGGTCATGTATTAACTGCATTGTAACTTTACTATGTTTTTGCTGGATTTTGTTGGAAAAATATGATGGTACGAGTGTTTGTATTTTTTTTCAGTATTCACATTTTAACTGAAAATTTGACACTGACTTGTTTGATTCGATTTTCGATTTTTTCCCTTTTTCGTACAGATACACAAGTTTGTATTGGGCTGGTATTTTTTGTTACTGCGTGAAAAAGGTTTTTGTCTAAAGTTAGGGTCAGAATCAGAAAGTTAGATTAGTTTCGCTGGTTTGTTGCGTTGCGGTGCCTTCGTCTGTTGTTGTTGAAATAGTTTTGGAAAAAGTTCACGGAGTGTGACTGAATGAATCTATTTACAGGACCTATTAATACATATTTACAGGAGTTATCAGAATACGAGTAACAGCACCGAATTCAGGTGAAAGATTCCTTTTTACATATTTCTCTGATATTATGACATATGTACCTAAATAGGAAGTAATTAATTACTTACGTCAATATATTTAGTTTCGGTTACTTCGTGCTAAGTATAACGTCTTATTTTTTATTTCCGTTGACTATAAGGTTACGTTGAATATTTACGTTGAATATTGGGGTTTCTATACGGGATCGAATCAGAAATGAGAAGATACGTAGAAGAACAAGGGTCACCGACATAGCCAAGCGAATTAGCTCGTTGAAGTGGTAATGGGCAGGCCATATAGCACGAAGAACAGATGACCGTTGGGGCCGAAAAGTTCTCGAATAGAGACCGCGGATCGGCAAGCGCCATCCACGAAGACGCGTGATTTTGTCAAAATTAGCCATTAATGACGTTGTAATAAGAACCACGGCACGCGTCATCGTGAATGACTCTACCTATATATGTATTAAATATGTGTTATAACTTTTTTTATTATGTAACCAAAAAGTTTATTACCCGAGAAAAACACCGTACGGAACTCTCTCCATGTGGATACTACCATATTGTACTCGCACTTGGTCGATTTTTATTTTAAGAACATCTCAACTTATGATCAAAGAACTGAGCCATCAATCGAAGTTGACGAAAATCAAGAAAAACATCGTACGGAACTCTCTCCATGTGGATTCTACCATATTCTACTCGCACTTGGTCGATTTTTATTTTAACATCTCAACTTATTTTGCGAGATCAAACGCATCAACGGTCAACGGACGGCTTAAGCTGTTCCGACCCTTGGAAGGCTGTTAATATCAAGTAGTTCATTTATGTTCGATAACGCACACCGATCACGTAGGGACACTCAAGGCCTCCCCGGAAAACTTGAAGCATCGGTCGAGTAGCCTAAATGAAGGGCTGGTCTTTTTGCATCGATATTGTGATGAGATTTTTTGTTTACTTACGTGTACCGCCAAATCTCATCTTTGGGAGCGGTTTTTTAGGACGGCAAAGAAGTTTATGGCGGAAAGTTATAGCGTGTTTGCGTTGGCGATTTAACCCTTTCTTTTTTCTGCTAATACTAACCTTTAACCGTGGTTTCGTTCTTGTAAACCAATATGTCTGGCAGTGTTCTTCCATTACGGTTATTCAGATTCAGCCCTGCCCTCAGATACAGCCATCCCTATGTGTACGTAAACACAAAAAGTACTTGCGGCAAAATTTTGCAAGATAACCCTGTGTAGGTACCCTGAAGTGATTCGTGAATCATTTGTAGTAGTCACCAAGTATTCATATTTTGGTCTTGACTCACTATGCCATTCATCTAGCACTACAATAGGCTAGGATTTGGTATTGGCTTACTCGCTTTCTGGGTATCTATCTATGTCGGCGGCCGATCGTAAAATTCGCCAGATCACGAAATTTCTAGGCACATCGTGAAATGGCGCCATTTCATGGTATGCCTAAAAGTTGGCCAGGCATATCACGATTTTCCTGAGAAACAATACGTCCGATCGATTAGAGCAACGCATTCGTCGATATTCCTAGCTCTATACCGGGCACATCGTGATATGCCGAAAAAATAAAAATTTTGACCTAAAAACATAAAAAGTGCCAGAACCGATATGGCGGCGTTCCATGATATGCCTAGGAATTTCATGATCTGCCTAAACGTCACTAGGCAAATCGTTAAACGGTGAGTTTTGAACGATATGGCGGATGTCCCTTAGCCAATTCATGAAATGTCGCCATTTCATGCATGATATGCCTAGGAATTTCGCGATTTGGCGGATTTTCCGATCGGCCGCCGACATCTATACCTACTAATTATAAGAGGAAAGATTTGGATTTTTGGTTTTTAGGATGCTTATTACGAATTAACTCAAAAACTACAAGACCGCGATTTTAATAATTCTTTCACTATTAGATTAGAATGCTAAATTATTCCAAAGTGCCATAGGCTACATTTATTACCAGAAAAAATTTGGGTTCCGTACTAAAACTTGAATAATTTAACTCGAAAGTGTAAAAAAAGTTGCCATAAAACATCTTTCGTGGAATGCGCTGTGGAAACTATTCATGATAATAGAACAAATAAATATTCTACGATATTAAATAATGTGTCAGTATCTACAAAAAACTTTGCGATACCATATGTCCAAACTATTGTATTTATGTCACAATAACTACTTTTTTAAATTTATAAGTTGACAGAAATGCTTACTAAAATCAGACCGCGTTATCCATACCTTTGTATTAATCCTTATCCAAATAAATATTCCATATTCAAGACAGTTTCAATACCTGTCAATTTATTTTTGAATTATTCAAATCGGACATTCCATTGAAAAGTATAACAAATTTAAAAATATCAATCTAAGCAAAAAAATGCATTTATTCTACGGTGACGCGCCCCGGCTTCGCGCGGGTTGGGTGTAGTTTTTGGGAAATGTAGCTGAAAAATGTGTGTGAAGTGCCCTTAATTAGAGACCTTTTTAGAGTTTTGTGCCCAACGGGTAATAAAAATGGAGCTCTATTACTAAGACTCCAATGTCCGCCTATCTGTCTGTCACTAGGCTAAGTTATATCTCATGAACCGTGATAGCTAGATAGTTTAAATTTTCACAGATGATGTATTTCTGTTGCCGTTATAAAACAACATATACAAGAAACAGAATAAAATAAATATTTAAGGGCCCATACAACAAACGTGATTTTTTCTCGATATTAACACAGAGTAGGTACATATATTAATAACAGCAACAGGGAGTTGCTTGAAATATTCACAGAATATTTATTTGTATATTCATTCACTTTGAAAATAAATGATTAAATTAAAACAAATATTTAAGGGGGCTCCCATCCAGCAAACTCGTTTTTTTTTTGCTAATATCTAATGTTGTATAGGTACGGAAGCCTTCATGTGGGAGCCCGACTCGCACTTGGCCGGTTATTTATAATATAATATAGCCAGTTACATTTTTGTATCTTGCCTTTTTATATATATTAATTTCAGGGAAGTGGACATTTACAGAGCTGGCAACTGGAAAATTGTCATTATAACGAGTGAAGTTTCAGCAAATTTCTAATGTTAGTTGGATCGCATATTATCGGGTCTCATAATATCTTATGTGCCGAGGTCATTCGTTCTTCGTATGTACATAACCATGTTACATAATCAGCGCTGGTCTATATTAATAAATTAGTAATAAGCACTCGGTCAAGGTGGAGATAGCTTCCAGTGACCTTGTGCATACAATCGGACAAGATCACCGCTCCCAGCGCGCATCATTTTACACCCTTTTTCTTCACACTTCGAGAAGAAAATTTCATAAAATTTTAACATTTATGTATTTTAAGAATTAAAGTAAATACCTTAAAATAAAACAAAAACTCGAATGGATTGAACTAACAATTAGTAAGCAATAGGTCGTAAGCGTATTAAAACAACTGCAAATAATAAAGCTCGTTACATTTCAGAATAGTTAAGACCATACAAAACGTTAACAATTTAACATATAAAACATTAGATTCACTATAACAAACATTAGATTTTGCTTGCTCCAACAGGCTTCAAAATCACTTATTCGGTGACTCTTTGCCGCTTTCAGTTGCTGTGTTCGGATCGTAGAAATCCTTTTTTGCCTCTCCGCCTTCTGAAGAAGCAATGCTTTCCTTCTGGAAAACCAATGGAATTCAATGAACAATAAGTATAACCAATATATTCTTTTAGAACTATCGGGACCCTCGAGTTCATTGTCAAAATACGAAATTTCCCTCCAAAAGTCTCCTACTGGTCACTAATAATTAAGTATAGGTAGTCTCTAAAGGAACATTAAATAAGGTGATTTTTAAATTTCTTTTTGAATCCAGGCGGATGTTATTTATCAAGTAAACTGTTTAACAAGTATGGTTTAGGTTATGCATGGTTTTTTAGTGAATAATTTCGCACTACGATTAATGCACGCGCGCATTCCATAATTTAACCCTTAGTAAGGCAGAGGCGAGGTATGCTTTTGATTCTGTGGTAGTATGCTCCAATAAATGGGGCCTTTTAAAGGGTTAATAAAATTAATCTGTATTCCGTTAAGTAAACCCAGTGGGTTTATTAGAACTCCGGTAACAAAAGCAAGCTCGCGAGGCTTTGTAATTTATGCAGGCGGGAGCTCTGTTCGGGAAACGGCTCAGTATTTTTAGATAAGTGAATAAGTTTGCTTAATGTATCTGTCGGTGTTCTGATGGAAGTTCAACACGCCTATGCTTTGGTTCAAAGAAAATATATCTTTCGTACCTTACTACATTGAAAGCTTTAAGTACTTAGGTACCTTCTGGGGAAAAAAACTTTAGAAAAGCCTCTATTCGTAAGGTAAGGTCACGATTAGTAACATGTCTGTATAGCCAAGTTGACCGACCAAAATTTTGCTCCCTGATCATGATACTTGGAGATACGCAACGACGATACTAGGGTTTTCAACCGCATCAATTTTCGGTAATTTTTTTTATGAATGTGCGGAAGAATTTGATGAAATTTTCGATGTTTTTTTTAGATGAACTGTAATTCTAATAGATAACTAGAAAACTGTAACAGAAATGTCAACAAAAATGTGCCCACGTAATTCAAACAAAATAAACGCTCAAAAAAGACCCACAATACGTCAAAATTATTTTTACCACAATTTGTAAATGCGGTCAATGTTCTATATGTTACTGTAAAATGGTAATCACCCGTTTTCTCTTCTCCTCCTTCATTTCCAGAAGCAGCGAGCGCAGGATGCGGTGTGCCAGGAACTCGCTGGTGCGTCGGACGTCCGCGTTCTCCACATTGACCCGATTGTCCACTACCGCGGACGCCAAGCCCTCCACTGCTTCACCCCATTCCACTATGAAAGGGCTTTTAATTAATACTTAGTAAAACCAGACTTTAAAATCCACAGTACGCTTGTGATGCGACAGCTTTTCACGTCTCTTCACCAGGGTAAGGAATGTACTTGCTTACATATATATTTTTTATAATGAAATAAGTAGGCTTCCGTTTGACCCCAATCACGCCTGATGATGAGGGAAAACGTGAACTAAGATGGAGCACGCTTGCTTAATGAAATGCCTATTCAACCTGGTAGATTGGAAGACGGACAGATTTTAGCGATCAGGGAACATAGACGCAGGTAGATGAGATGTTTTTGCGATTCATAAGAGTTCACCATAAAATAACTTAAAACGAGTCTAAAGTTTTCTATTTACTAAATGGAATATTTCTGAATAACCTAGTCTTACGATTAAATGTCAAAGCAGCGCTTTCGTGACAGACTTATAATGCTGTAGACAGGTAAGTCAAAGCCAAAAATATACCTCGTTGAGTTTCTTGCCGGATTCTTCTCAACGGAGGTTTTTCCGAACCGGTGGTAGTTTTTTTTTGACATTCATAAGTGCTTGTTATGGCCTAAATTGGATAAAGATATTATGACTTTGACTTTGAAAGAAATCTTTACGTTTTAGTACCTTGTCGCTTACGCCTCGCGACAATCCTGCTAATATTATATAAATGTGAAAATTGGGAAGATGTTTGGAGGTTTGGATGTTAGTTACTCAATCACGTAAGTCTAAACCGCTGAACCGATTTAGATGAAATTCGGTGTACAGATAGTTTTAGTACCGGGACAGGATATAGGGTAGTTTATATATTTATAAAATTGCATAGTTCCCGCGTGATAGCGATAAACAAATACGTCGCGGGCAACAGCTAGTTAAACTAAAGTTCATAAACGTCGTAACAGGGCCAAGATAGATAGTGTAAACTTATCTTTAACCTTGACCTTACTAGTAAAATGTTAAATTATCTGTGGCTATACTTACTGGGATGCCGCATATTCGGCAAGGTGACCGTTCCAACGATGATGTCCAGACCTTTAAGAACTTTTTCGCTCACAGAGCGAGACATCAGCCTCGCTGCTACGTTTATCATCTGAGAAGTAATTAGTACGAGACTTAGTAAGAAAGGTTTAAAAAAGACTTAATGCGCTGTCACGGAAATAAATAGTTAAAAATAATGTGTCTGTGTGCTATTCCTACTGATGTATGTGAATTTGTTAAGCCCAATAATTAGTAGGTGTAAGTTATCTTCATTATTTGCATACTAGACTGGGTTCACTCTTGTCGGTTCTAAGCTGAGTCCGACTTCAAACAGATCAGTTGGAAGCACCGACAGAAGTAAACATCTGAGTATTCTGATTTATTCCTATGGTAGCGCATTAAATACTTTTTAATCAACAGGCATGTTATTTTAGTTAGGTTTTCGCAGTTTTTTTGGGATCGATTCAATTTTACTATTCAAAAAGTCAATCCTAACGACAAAGTCACAAGGATTCACTTAACATTGTTCGTAAGTTAATATTATGTTGTTCATGCCAATTAATGTAATTTAAGATAATCATATGAACAAAAACAACCTCTAGCATTTTTCTGCGTTCAGGCAGGAAGGTTCCAAGGGCCACAGGATCAGGGAGATCTTCGCAGCGGTCACTAAACGTCACCTCAGCCAGCTTCGTCCTGGAAGGCTGCAGACAAGATGAAGCGAATACGGTATTTGGCAACTCTTGAATTTGCCGTATCTTAAAGTTTGATGAATTGTACAGCTTAAGATAAGCGTTCCTTAAATACTGGCGACGATAAAAGGGCCCAGCCGCCATTGTAATCATGTAAGCCTGTAAACTTTCGTTGAACACTATAATGTCAACCATACCACAGAGTTGGTCAAGCAAGAAAGCAATGAGGATCAACAAAAAAGACTGCCCCAAGCACCCCGCAGAGTCTAACGGGAGAACGCATGCTCATCTCCCGGCTTCCCAGGAAATGGCTGAAGCAAGACTGGGTTCATAAGAAACTCCCTCCAACCCTTTCCTCCTCGTAATACCTAAGCTTCAGGGAGTTGGGAACGTGCAGCCCGGTTTTTGAGCCGGTGAGAGTCCGGTACTATATGGGCCGTCTCTTTCCAGTCGTCCATTATGCATTTTCTCGATTGCACGCCGCCATCTTCTATAAAGTAGGCATCTCATATAGTTTTAAAAACTAAAAATCAAGTAAACAAAAGCACCTAGTGTATTTGGCCTTTAAAGGTTACAGCTCATTAGAGCCACCCGGCACCCGACCAGCACCGCCTCGACTTTCGGCGTCGTTGACCTCGCGTGGTAGGTACACGAATTTCCTAGTACGAGTAGGTATTCACTATTGCGCAGAGTAGCGGGCTGTCACGGAGTGGTCCACTCGCCGTCCGCACGTGGCAAACTCGCGAGTGAGGCGATCCGGTGACGCTACGAAGTTGATGTAGTGAGCGCATGCCCATACAAATCCAAATGAAGAATACTAACCGCTTGAGGCGAGGCGGTGCTGGGTGGCTGTAATGAGCTGTTGCCTTTAGGTGACTTCAATCTAAAAAACCATACCACAGGCGTCGGGGGCCGATCACGAGCGCGCTTCATCTCATGTTCAGCCTCCTCCTCGTTCGGGATGTCGCGGACGTCGCCAAAAGCGATTCCCGCGCCTCGACGCACGTTCACGTTTTGACGCGCCATCTCCGTCGCCACCTGAGCCGACCACCGGGGCGGCTTTTGGGAGCTACAAGAGATACAGCATTGAATGCCTAACAATGTTTAACATGATTAATCAGTAATCACATTAGACATGTTTGCTACGTGACATACTTAGACTGTGATTACCTGATGAGCTTCCAAATATTTCTACGCGGTGTCCCATTTTTCTAAAAAATTAACACCATGGTAGGTAGGTAGGTACATCACTCATTAATGTAGCATGAAAAGTACCCGTGTAAAATGTCATAATAATAATCTCTGAACGTTTAAGAGTTTGAGATTTCACCGCCATTAATCCCAAACCAACCAAATCAAAGCAAAGCAAAACCAATCTAAAACCAAAGTTCATTTCATTCATTTTAGCGTGAAAGAGTAACAAACACACACGCTGGCAAGCTTTTACATTTATAATATTAGTAAGATTCTTACCCAGGAAGTACTTAAGGAAGGGGGGAAAACTTTTTGGTCACAGCTTTCTTCCTCCTGTCAATTTTCTCAAGCACAAGCCTTATAGCAATCAAACTACGGCTATACCAGCATTAGACTCGCTTGCACCCACCAAGTCCCCAACTTCTACGATTTTTATTGGATGCTAGGTACTAACCGTTTCTTGGGCGCCGGCCGGAAGTTCTGGAAGAACACAGTGGCGGCCCGCCCGCGTACCACGCGCTCGACGTCGCGCATGAGCAAATGCGTCCGCTGGCGCGCAAACTCCATCACGGTCGTCTCCAGTATCTATTAACCAGTTTAAATTTACACTCGTTTCTTCACAAACTCACAACATTTATTGACATAAAAAAAACACACTACATCACAACAAAAACACAGTAAAAACATAAATAGAAGACGAGAGAAAAATTAGAGACGTTGCGCTGTAGTGTGATGCCAAAAGGACTCAGCTCAGCATGTGCCGTAGCCCACCCACAAACCTCACAAACCTCCTCCCAAAATCTCAAAAATTGCTATAAATATCTTCTTTTTTTTTACTAAAGTTTACCCGCGGTCTCGCATGCGTAAACCACTTGATCCGATAGTTTGAATCGAAATTCCGAGATTTTACAAAATTCCCATGGGACTTCCCAATATTCATATCATTATCATGATCTTCATTGACGTTGCAGTAAGAGCAACTGTGCAAAACTTCCTGACTCTAAGCCCAATGGTAAAGATTTCAAGATTTTATCTATATCCCGTCGGAATATCGACGATTTCATGCAAATTCGTCCTGCTATTTTAGCGTGAGTGAGCAACAAACATATATAAACACATACCCAACATACTTACAAACTTTCGCATTTGTACGAATAATATAAATATTATTATTATTTAGAAGCCTGTAGAGGTGTCCCACTGCTGGGCAAAGGCCATAATAGGGACACTTTGATAGTCCCAAACTAAGCAAAGCTTGTACTATGGATACTAGGCAACGATAAACATACTTATATAGATAAATACATACTTAAATACATACTAACATCCAAGATTCGTGTTATTCACACAAATATCTGCCCCGGCCGGGATTCGAACTCAGGACCTCAAGCTTCGTAGTCAGGTGCTCTAACCACTTAGCCACCCAGTCGTCATATCGAATAATATTAGGTAATAGGATAATAGGTTATTTATTACTTATTACCTTTTTAGCTGATTGTACCTACTTACTATTTATTCATTGTACCTATGTATTTGTATAGTATAGTCATCCACATAATCATCCACATAACCACATAATCGTACCACAGTGCATAACCGCTATGTTTTAACCTTCTTTCGATATAATACATACCTCTTCCAGCAGCCTCACAGGTGCAGACGGCAGGACAGTTTCCACGTCCATCCTCGCACGGGCCTGGCCTAGGGTCATGAGCGTGTCGCCCTCCGTCGACCACGCGTTATTCATCGCCTCATGGGCCAGACTCAAGGCGAACTCGAGACTCATACCTTTAGCTCCTCGTTTAGACTGAAAACAATATAAGAGTCAGTTTTAACGTTGTCACCAGCACATTAAATCAAATCTGACACAACGAAGCGTGTATAAATATCTGATGCGACTCTATTTCCAGGGCTGGTAGGACGTGCCAGATATTTTTGCACGCTCCGCTGTGGCGCAAATCTGTCAAAAGCGAGTCGGACCAGGACTCGAAGGTTTTTGTATCACTCTGCACCCAAGAAAAAACCTTTTTTTCCTGTTGCCCCTGTATTTTTTTTAGTATTTATTTATTTTTATCTACTTAATACACAAACTGAAAATTTAAAGCATCTTCCTATTGAATCGTAATCGGTTCAAAAGATACAACTATGACAGACAGACAGAAAAATAGACAAACATTTTGACATTAGATTCCGTAAGCGCTGTAAAAAATGTTATAAATTTTACCAAAATGTCTGGAGGTTTTTAATATTTTTTTTTGTAATGAAATTGACCACAATTATACCTGATGATAAACAGAGAGGTGGACTAAGACGAAGTTATTTTAATGTAAAGTTCTAACCCTTTCAAACTCCTCTCCCATTTTCCTGACGAGCTGCGCCGCCTTCGCGTTCCCACCATGCAGCAGCTTCCAGTTCGCCAATCTGATGCGTTGCAGCTCCAGGTCCGTAACGTACGCGTAGATATCTGCTTTTCTGGTAAGAAAAGAAGCAAGTTTCATTGAAGGAGCTTCACAATTAGGTTACGTGACCAAAAAAAAAACTATATAGTCCGTCGGGTCAATTATCAGAAAATATTGAACAAGTATTTTTTCTGACAATTACTTAACAAAAAATTATTAAGACAGCCAGTGACGTTACGCGCTGCGATCGCTTATCCACTTCTGCCGCTGACTTTCCAATTACAAGTATTTCACTTAATAGGATGAAATGAACTGTAATTATAGTTAGGTACTTGGCTCTACGCGCTGCACCAGCATTCATGTCCTCGGTATACAATTTGAGAAGGAGCGCCTCTTCCTGAATCTTATGGTTTTGAGCAGACACTCGCGCCGACCATTTTCTGTTTGCCTGGTTAAGAGCAAAAACAATGTTATTTAATACTGGTTAAAACAATTAAACGCAGCGTAGGACGTCCACCAACGAGATGGACGAATACCTGATTAAAGCCGCGGGGTTTACGATGGTTACAGCCGCTTCCAACCGAAGCAACTGGACGTCTATGGGGGAGGCTATATCCAACAGTGCAGATCTTACGGTTGATGATGATGATGATGATTTAAAAAAAAAATGTTTACTAAAAGAAAATTTTTTTTTCCGGTGCGATTGGGATTTGATAGGTTCATAGGTTTTCGGGGAAACTAAATGACTTGGCTTGCGAGGCAATCTGTGTATCTGTTTATCTGTGTGTCTGCTTGTGTCATTGTCATTGTACAGTCGCCATTAGATATTTTGGAGTGCCCAAGTGGTCAAAATATCAATTTATGAACTCTAATACCTTAATAATAGAGTGCATGTGCCGATATTTTGACCACCTTGGCCGCTCCGAAATATCTGATGGCGACGTATTAATTGATTTTGATGGGACTTTTTATAAGTACTTTGTTCAACTTCACTTCAAACTTAATACTCAATACTCAATATTTTATTGCTTTTCCACAATGTATGGTTACAGATGTAGCAAAGAGATTATGTGATCATCATGGACCCTGTTGGGCACAGCAATATTTATACAAGAGGGCAGCTTTTAAATAATTAATAAATTTTATCTTATAGCTAAATATCACAATCACATTAAACTGACTTACTTTTATGAAATTCTTAATCAATTCTCAATATCTCAATATCTCTCTTAATCATGTCTCTTTTATCTATTAGGATTATTTATTAACATTATGTTAAATTATAGCTTAGCTAATTATAACTTAGCTTTATTTACAAAACGGCAAACAAGAAATTCTAAAGAAACCTCACAGTTAAGATGCGGCCAAACTGCTGCTTAAAAACGGTGACGGTAGTGAATCGCAGGGACACATAGTATGCGCACCGTTTTTTTTGCATGCTTCCCACACTGCTGCTTGAAATACGCAAACGGTGCGGAATCGCAGTGACGTGCCGTAAACGTCACGACTTTTGTTCGGTAAAGACCTGCAGGGCTACTACGAAACTCGAAACTCGATGTTCGTGTCGTGCGGTCCCTCTGACACTTATACTATTTTATACGAGAGCGAGAGGGACGGTACGATACGAACTTCGAGTTTCGAGTTTCGTAGTAGCCCTACTGAAGTTTACGACACGTCACTGCGATTCCGTATTTTAAGCAGCGGTGTGGAGAGCATGCGATAAAAACGGTGCGCATACGGAGCGTCACTGCGATTCCGTGCCGTCACCGTTTTTTAAGCAGCGGTTTGGTCGCACCTTTACTTTGTAAGATTTTTACTCAATTTGATGAATTTGTATGATTCCATACAAGTGCCTATCAATTCTGAATCTAAGCTGCTCTGGTTAAAACGAGCCGTGAAATTGCACGTCGTAACGGTTGTAATTTGATTTGGCTCCGGGGATCAATGGGGAAGTTATTGGGCTATTAATATATCGTTAATACGATTGACTTGAGATACGGCGCGGCATCTACGCATTCCGGTAAAAGGACGGCGTGTACTTGTAGGCCATCATCATCATCATCATCATAATCTCGGCCTATATAATAGGTAGGCGTCCTACTGCAGAGCACAAGCCTCCTTGTAAAATGAGGGCCGTTCTTCCCACGCGATCCCAGTGCGAATTGGGAACTTCATACCCAGAATTGAACTTCTTTAAAAAAAATAAAAAGTTTACTGTGCAAGTAGGCCGCAAATGGCTCTTTTAGATGTCACTTTTTTTAAACTACCAGCGCTTCCAGAAAGACCATCATTGCCAAGAAGAATGCGTCGCAAGATACTTAGCAGAATAAAGGAAGCAGCAGCAGGACTCCTCACAACGTTTTTCTGGTAAATTTCAAATGTGATTTCGCACATAAATCCGAAAAAACTCAGAAGTGCGAGCCAGGGCTCGAACCCACGACCCATGAATACCCACAGCTGAATCAAGATTATCGCATAGCGTTTCAAGTGGTTGGCACTTCGTCTTACCTCACTTTCCAAATACTTCGCTTTTGCCTCCCTTTCGTGTTTGACTCGGGCAAGGCGCTTCTTCTCATTAGTCCGCCACTGGCGCACCATAGTGATCTTGCGCCTGAGTTCCATTTCAGCCGCGGCTTGGACTCTCTGCTTGATCCTGTTTTGTTTCTCGCGCGCTCGCTCCGCGCGCTCTTTGCGCATACGCTCGTTGTACTCTTGCAAGTAAATCATACGCATTTGAATTTTCTTCTCTTGTTCTTTCGCTCTGCAATGAGAAGAATTAAAATTGCAACAAAGACTTAACCGGTTCACAGTACTATGAGGCAATATGTGCCTCATAGGTGGTTTCACTGGTACGTCCTTGCGGCACATCCTCAATGCAATGACGTAACTTTATGAAGTTTAATGCCATTATTACTCTGAGGATGTATCGAAAGAAGACTGATCTGTTACATTGGTTCGGGACTATGAATATGTTAGAACACAACAAATTGGCATCATTGCATGCCCAGAAATCTTTTTATAAAGTTTGGTATTATAAAGCTCGATTCTTTCAGCTCGACGAGGACTAGGTAGGTACCTAAAAAAATGTATGCATAATCCTAGCGACCGGAACCAGTGTTTTTCCGATCGCATCATTAAAATTAATGAAAAACCTTAACACCTAGTGCGTTTTCAGTGGGGAGGCGTGCAAGTAGGTATAATAGGCCTAGCATGAAACGTTTATTTACAGAGGCAACTTTGTGCGACAAATAAACTTACTTATTTACTTGACCTGAAATGTATATTCGTTTTTTTTTTAATTTATGACACTGAACACCACACTACATTTACTCTACATTTCCACTGAACGTAGATATAGTTAGTGTTTAGTTTTGTAACTAAAGGACCCCATACATCCGTGTAGTATTATTATTATTTTCTTATTGCTAACAATATCTCTCATAGGAGGTAAAATATCGCACGGGCCTAAGCAAAGTGCTTTTTAAATAATGTTCAAAGTATGACATGGATAAGAATTTACGTACTATGCGGCATGTATTGATTGAGGATGACTGCTTTCTGTAAGAGTGTGTATGCGGATGGGTGTATGTCGAGAGCGCGGAGGCTAGCATGAAGTGTTTTTGGAATAACGCCTGTTGTGGAGAGAATGATCGGAACAGTCATTACGTTATGGACCTGCCACTGTATTTTAATCTCAACTGAAAGATCTGTGTACTTGGTAGTCTTGTCTGTATGTGTGGTAAGTAAGTTGTGGGTGTTACATATGGCAATATCTATGAGGGTTACTGATTTGTTATGTTTGTCTAATACTATTATATCTGGTCTGTTGTAGTGTACTGTTTTGTCCGTTACAATAGTTCTATCTCAATATATCCTGTAGCTGTCATTTTCTATAACGGATTGTGGCTTGTATTTGTAGTATGGTTGTTTTTCGGAGATACATTTGTGTTTAAAGGCTATGTACTGATGTATTATAGCAGCTACCTGATCGTGTCTGTGTTTATAATCTGTTTGAGCTATGGACTTGCATGCGCCAGTTATATGTTGAATTGTTTCAGAGCTACTGTGGCAATGTCTACAAAAATCATTTCTTTTTCTTTAATTGTATAGGTAACTACTCTAGTTTTTAAGCATTTTATTTGTATTTATTTTATTTTGAAAAAATGGCTCTCTGCCAAGTATCTTGCGGCGCATTCTTCTTGGCAATGATGGTCTTTCCGAAAGCGCTGGTAGTTTAAAAAATGACGTGTAAAAGTGCCCATTGCGGCCTATTTACTGAATAAATGATTTGAATTTGAATTTTAAAAAACTAATACATGCGTGTATTAGTTTATATCAGAGCATTTCGTAAGTTGAGTTTTAGTAAGAATTAAGAAACAAGTTAGGTGTTTGGAATGTTTCCAAATTCTCAATTCGATTTGGCCTTACCTACAGGCAATTTTGATTATTTTTTGTCGATAGCTGGAATTCGTGGAAGCCTTATTAGATATTTTTTTAAATAAAATTTTGCTACCTAAAAGTCCATCTTGAAGAAAGAGTGCCAAGTTCTGAGATTATACTTGAACTATAATTTATTTAATTTAATGACACTGTAATATATGTCTCGACACTTGAATTCCTTGCATCCATTAAGCGCTTGTTACACCTAATAATACAATAACGGAGAAAATTAACAAGCTCGTTTTCATTCAAACTTAAGTCAAGGAAAATACTGAAGCCCCTTGCAAGTTGTGCTAGCCGCGCCGGTTTCAGGAGAATAGTTTTCCAACGTTCCACCTTTGTGCTGTCGCGTACTCGAGTTTCTTTTAATTAAAACGAGCCGCAGGTTTTTCATCTAAAACATGTTAAATGTGAGGTGCATGTTTTAAACCTACGAGTAAAAATACGAGTGATCATACAAAATTAAAGTGCCAAAATGGCGCCCAAACATCGGGCCCTCAGATTCAAACTAATATTTCGAAAGGTGGTTATAGAATTTTTATAACTGCTATACTATTGTTTCGTAAGTTTATCAACACCTTTACAAACACACCCTTATGTAGTTTTTTTTGACATTTATAGGTGCTTGTTATAGACTTAATTGGATAAAGACATTTTATTTTGACTTTGAAAGATACGCATTTGGCCTGTTTTTGTATCTACCAGTAATCCCATTCTAAATCTGTTGGCTGTACGAATAAGATTGATATCTTAATTAACGAAGAACACAGACGAACAATAGATTACCACAAAGCTTTAATTACTGGATCAAGTTGTTCGCAATTTGGTTCGTGATTTCGGATTGTGATTTTGCATATTGAAATCGTTGCACACAAGATTGGGATTAATTTGAATTTAGAATATAGATTTTCAGACGGTTCAGTATTGCCATATTTTGGAGTATCTTTTTAAATATTTTAATTTACGGTGATCACACTATATTCTTCGAACTAACGACATCCGCAAAACCGCTCCTTTCCACTATTTTCGGCAATAAAACCAGCTGATTCGTCAGTTGGAAGCGCCTTTTTTTCGTATTTTGTCGTAACATCACTTCAAATTTTGAATTAAACGCAGCCGTTACGATTCCCGAACTTTAGAAAGCTTTTCTTAGACTTTAATTAAAAAAATAACGTAAACTGAATGCTGCTGCTGAACACTCCTTGCACACTGCGCCGATCGGAAGGCTGAGATGTGTCACCAGAGGTAATAGTTGACAGTAATTCCGGAGGAGTTGAAGACTTCGAGCCAATGGTGCACGCTGCTGACGCCCTAAGATCCTGCCCTACAGCAGGCGAGGAACCATCAGGAGAGAGCTTCTAGCAATGGCCATCCTTTCCAAAAATTCGACGTTAATTTTCAGATATTCCACACAACAATCTCTAACAGAAACCCACTAACAATATTGGAGCGTTTGCGGTCCTGCCTGCCGCTCAACTTGACCTTTTCCAATACACT
This sequence comes from Choristoneura fumiferana, assembly GCF_025370935.1. Lineage (NCBI taxonomy): Eukaryota > Metazoa > Arthropoda > Insecta > Lepidoptera > Tortricidae > Choristoneura > Choristoneura fumiferana. Next base: position 18,154,966 of record NC_133489.1, on the reverse strand, counting down.
CCGGAGCTCGGACTCCCATCTATCCTTTTAATTAATCACTTGGCGCAATGGAGGACGGCTGACGAGTGACACCACTAAATAGGTTATGCAAATGCATCCAGTACGCTAGATTTACTAGAACAGCGTTCAGACGTTGTAGACAGGACAGATTAAAAAGTATAGACTAGTTAAGCGCGATGGATAAGGACAAAGAGTACGTACAAAAAGGAGGGCACCAAGTAAAAAATTAAAACCAACCAAGTTAAAATTTGTTATCTATTGATAAGTTTTATGATTGTATGAGTACCTATTTATTAATTTCACGGTGGATGCAGGTTCCTTCCAACCGTAGCAATTATAGGTCTATAGGGGAGACCCATGCTATGTGCAACAGTGGACGTCCTAGGGCTGATAATGATCATGATTTAGCAATATTTTTGTTACAATTGAACTTTTTTTCATTCAGTTGTTTTAGTTAACTAGCATTAAACGTGGTCCAACCTTTTGTTCTTTACCCGTATGGAGTTACGATTGATCGTCATTAATATATTTCGGAACTTAATCACGGCTACTATATTTATCGATAAAATAGCCTCGACGTTTCGACCACATTGCAGCGGCCGTGGTCACGAATGACTGAAGTATGGGCATCACGTTCTTTCAGGCGCGCGAGTTATTCAATACAACAACAATTAATGCAAGCAACAACAAACAACAATAAGTACCTATAGTAGTCAGTCGTGATTTAGTCCCGAAATATAATAGTTATGAGTGAAAATCGCGAAAGCTTAAAACATTATACTGTGACATTTATGTGAGATCGATCTGGAAATCAATAGAATGTCAACCGTGGCACAATAAAGCCCCATTTTACAGTGCAAGAATTATTGTTCAAGTTGCGGTAGATACATTTTTGTCGATAATTGATGAGTTTGAATTTCATGAGTGAGGTCCAGCAATGTGTCGAAATTTGTAATTTAACATTGGGGTTGAGGCTTGACTCGACTAGTTAATGGTATGCTATTTAAACTGAGGGGAGGCCTGTGCCCTGCAGTGGGACGTATATAGGCTGGGATGGATGATGATTTAAACTTTCTAGGGTGCTTTGAACAAACAACCAACGGAACAATCAACGCTCAGTCACTAGCACAATATCTGACACAACACAGCACACATATATACATATATACTCATACGGCTCTATCTCTAGGGACGGTATAGGACGTGTCAGATATATTTGCACGCTCCGCTGTGGTAGATATTAATGGATATTAATATAACTGTAGATGCCAAGAAAAATAAAATAGGATAAGTTAGTACACTTTAGTACACCAAATGTGACTATGTCAGCCTCATAAATTTCAAATGTTAAAATAAATGGATTATAGAGCGACCGCTTCTCTTGATCTACCCAGTGCGCACGCTGCAAACGAGCGTCGACAGCGCGTTTCAAAATCGCAGTGTGCATAGTTCCTTAATACCTACCAACATTAAATAAGCACTGAATCGGCTTTTTATTATGTTAACTATTAAATACTAAATTAGGAATAAAACTGTAGTTACAAGAGTAAATAATAAGTTTATATTTGTCTTCTTAGGTACTTTAAAAGGGTATATAGGTTATGTAGATGATATCATAAAACCCGAAATTGTAATCACGAATCTAGTGATAAAATCTTCATTTAAGCCCCGAAATACAAATTATTTTTGATTAACCGCAGAATTAAATTTTTAGCCATTTATAAGCTAATAAATATTGGCGTCACAACTAGCAATTGTCATACAAAATCTATGAAAGAATCATGTTTTGACAGATCATAAGAAGTGCGTCAGTTCATTAGTGGTATTATCATCCCTATTGTAGACATTAGTTTATTGCACTGATGACTTGTCTGCCTGTCTACGCGTCAGACGCGTCTACCAAACATTTACTAAAACGCGACTGACGCTGAATACAAAACGCTGTCACAATAGGAAGCATTGCGGAGTTAACTTTATGTATTTGACGTTTAAAGTTCGCGCACGAAAACCATTGTCGCATTATGTGTGTTTCATTAAACTCTCTCCACGTACAGAGAAACGAGTGTTACAAGAAAACGCCCAGCATTTTTATAGACAATAAATTTATGTCATACGAGGCTATTGAATTGTAGTTTAAGTCACGTGAAATGTATTGGTTTAAATACAAAGTAAACATTTAGGTACCCATTACTGACTAGGTATAGCACCGTAAAAATAAAAATAACTTGGATTGATTTACTTATGTGACAAGTAAAATTATCTGTGCGTTCGGGAAGCTTCGCAGTGTCTTTTCATCCAAATTACCGCAGTGTTTGAAGTCAAAAGTCTTTGACCAGTGTGTGTTGCCAGTGATGGCATACGGATCTGAGACGTGGGCGCTAACGATGGGCCTCGTAAGGAAGCTCAAAGTCACTCTAGAGTGCTATGGAGAGGTCTATGCTCGGGGGTTTCTCTGCGGGATAGAATCAGAAATGATGATATCCGCAGTAGAACTAAGGTTACAGAAACAGCCCGAAATATTGCGAAACTGAAGTGGTCGTGGGCGGGGCACATTGCTCGCAGGACTGATGGCCCATGGGGTCAGACGGTTCTCAAATGGCGTCCGCAGACCGGGAGACGAGCTGTCGGTAGGCCTCCAACAAGATGGAGTGACGACCTGGTTAAGATCGCGGGATCACGTTGGATGCGGAAAGCACAAGACCGGTCTAAGTGGAGAGCCTTGGGGGACGCCTATGTCCAGGACGTCTTTCGGCTGACTGACGATGATGATGATGATGATTCTGTTATTAGGTGTTAGGTGTTAAGATTATCTTTTTCCTCGACTGTACAAAAGCGCTCGCTGTATTATGTTGTAAGTCACCGAAAGGAAAAGTCCGCCAATAATTAATAAAATTCTATTAAGATATTCGAATTTTGATTTGATAAATCGTGATCCGTTAGATGGTTTTAGTATAATTAAGATGGCCCAATCAACGTTTGGCTAATTGAATCACAGATGCGTATGATTATTCAAACGTCTCGCAAACTGTCGTGATTGCAGCTATTAGTTTCGAGGAATACCTCCATGAATGCTGCATAAATTATGATCTAATCGAATCAGTCCATGCCGTGTTTGGTTTTAGAATAGGAATAGGTGCATCATAATTCTGCTGCATGTTAATGTCATTTTTAAAAAAAAATTTGAATGGTAACCTATGTTTGCGCTTTCATACTGGTTGTTTAGTTGTTTTTCTTTCCTTCAGTTTTTTTGAAATGTTTGAATTCGTATCCAGGGAACTAGGAACAAGACTGACGTGAAAATTCGGGTTGTCAGATTTGGATTTCCCGTTGAAGTGATACCCTATCAATAGTGCGTTGCAAGAGTTTTCCTTTAATAATTTTCCTCGGTTTTCGTGGTAAAGTAATGCATTATAGTGGTGTTGTAGAAAGTGGTAGTTTTAATATCTGGTTGTTTAATCGGCTTACCACCACCTGATGCGAGCTTGAGGCTCGCTGTCGTCGTCGTTTCCTATTCTGCGGCGTGCTTTATAATATTTAACAATTGTCGCTATTTTTAAGTTTTATGTTTTCTTACCAGTTGCTACAATTTCGTGTCGCTCTTAAACATAAGTAAACGCGGGCAGAATTTTACCTTTAGTTAGTGGATTTTATACGCATAACATCTTACTTAACTTTATGTGTCCCACCCTGCATTGCATTGCATTTTCGTAGCTTGATACCTGTTTAAAAATTTGCTTAACAAAATATAACGCAGCTCGTGCGAGGTCTTTCTTACGCTTTATGCGTAGTTTCTAATATATAGTATTTTTTGTTTTCTAATATTACCTGTTCTATATATTGTTATTTTCCAAATTCTAAAAGCCCACAGTAGGCCTCCTTATTATTTGGGCAATCTTTTGGCTTAACGAACTAACGACGACCCTACTAACCATTTTTTTACTGTGTAATTATTTAACGTTCTACGTACCTACACTGTATACATTTGTTCCTAATAAATGTTTGTTGATATACTATTATGTCAAAATTAAACGTTTTATTTATGGTTCATTGAACATAAGTATTGTATTGTGGGGCTTGCCCGAAGTTCATGGCGTTTCGGGTACGCTTTACTACATTAGATGGTCTCATCTCTCCCCGCGGGAGCCGTAAAAAGAGATCGAGGGCCAGGCCCTATATTGCGAAGTGTAAAATTGAAATTCGTATCTTGCCGTCCCGCTGACGCTAATATTATTTAAAACGAGAGTGAGAGAGGCGGTACGATACGAACTTCGATTTTCGAATTTGGTAGTAAGTAGACCCTGATGTGAGAGTGGGCAGCTAGCGCTCTCTTTTACTAACTACGAGCTCCGGACTCCAGCAGAATGTTCATCCCGTAGATACGGTAAACTCTCCCCTCAAGTTAAAGAACGTATTTAAATAAATTGGACCCGCTGGATGGCGCTGTTGTTTGTTATCATAATTGGACGTAGTTTAACGAAAAGGATCCAACCCCCAACAATTACTTTTTTAATTTTAGATTTACTTTCAGTATCTAATCTTTACCCTACCAACTCTCTCTTGAAATTATGATGAATTGAACAGTAAAAATGGTTTTGCATCTTAACTAAGTATGTTATATTAATCATAATCAGGCAACAGGGCATTGTTTTTGTACTCTTGGGACAATGTTTGAATAAAAATGTTTATAAAATTACATGCATATGAATTGAAATAGTAAAGCCAATTTAAAGAATAACATGACAGTGCTTTGGATCCTTTTTGCTAAACTACGTCCAATTTTAATGTAGTGTTTTTTCGGGCTGGACAACGTCTGCCGGATCCGCTATTTCATAATAAAACCTCAGTTATTGGCTGAGGTACTCGAAGTGCATAAATGTATCTAGTTTCTAATAAAGCCGGGGAGTTGCTTTCAAGGCAATGTGTACCAATAATATGAATGTGTGTACGTAACTCGATTGTTCCCGGTTTGTGAAGTGCACTCCTCTTTGCTCCAGCATTATTACATTATAGTGCAAACTGTGGTTTCTTGTACGTTTCTTGCAAGATTGGAGAATTCCTTATAAAAGTGGAGGGAAATTCTGTGTACAGATTACAGATGTAGTGTTCCGTTCCCATCTGAATGCTTCCGATGTGTCTATTGATTATTGTAGTAATAAGTAACCCGTTTTATTAAACAAATAGGATACTTTAATTATTATTATTACTGATAAATGTAAAACTACAAGTTTGAAGTAGGTAGGCATATCCTGGGACACTTTGGCACCAATTGACCTAGTCCCAAACTAAGCAAAGCTTGTACTATGGATACTACACATTAAACATCCAAGACCCGAGAGCAAACATTCGTATTATTCATACAAATATCTGCCCCGGCGCGGGAATCGAACCCGGGATCTCAAGCTTCGTAGTCAGTTTCTCTAACCACTTGGCCATCCGGTCTTCACAGATAAGATCGTGTACCTAAGATGTATTCCACGATCAGATTATAATAGAATAGAGAATGAGATTATATAGAGGTGGTGTTAACCACTCTATATTGATTATTTATCTCTCGATGCGACCTTCCCGTACGCTGTCTTGATGGGTACTGACTGAGACTGACTGAAGCAGCATGACAAGTCAGTGGCGGCGTAGGGTAGATTAGCACGTCGGGCGATTTTGTATGTAAGTAGCAAGAGTAGGTATTTATTTATTAATTATGTCCTTAAAAAGGTAGATGTTGTGCGCCTTGTCGTTGTCACCCCTTGGTGGCTGTAGGTGCTTGTAGTGAGTTGTCGTTGTCACCCCTTGGTGCTTGGCACCCGGGGCGGACCGCCCCCGCCCCCCCTTTACGCCGCCACAGTGACACATACGAACGTTGCCGAGAAAATACGAAGAGAAAGAATTGTATTATTCACTGCACCTAAACCTAGCTATCGCTTAATAATTTCAATGAATCTTTGAATTTTTTCAAAGCAGGTGGGTATCTACTGCCTAATTCTACTTGTAATTAGCGTCAACTGTCTTAAAAACTTTCTCTAAGATTTTTGGTACCTATCTAAGAAGCAATTAGAGTATGAGGTACGATCACGGACTTCAAAGCTAGAAGACAAAGTCATAATTATAAGGAATAGAAAAATACCTATTTATAATATAAGTAGGGTAAGTACGTATTTTTTTTTAAACTTCTTTCTCATGATGGATGGAAATAAATATTATGTTTTCATATTATATTTACTATATCACGACGCTCACTAGGGCAAACATAGAGTACCTAGCAGTTTTTTTTATAAAAATAATTCCGAACCGGAAAAATAAACGTGGGCTTTTTATCCGACAGGCGTGCCTCACGATTTTAGCTGATTTGCTATTTTTATGATTGTGTTATTATTAATTCAGTGGTTTACTTTATTAAGTTTTTGGTAGAAATCAGTAGCTTAGTAGCAAGTGCTTAGTATGTATGTAAGAAAATATAGAAACAGCTGTAATTTTCCTTGGTTCTATGCTAATTTCGACCTCGAATATTTTTTTAACAGAAACAAAGGGCAAGTACGTTGTGTAAATAAAATAGCAACCACTTAAAAACAAAATTGCGTAAGAAACCTTCAGCAAAGAATTTCGTTCATAAACCAGGTCTGAATTACTAATTACCAGTAAATGAAGAGAATTATGGAGTAAGATATAGATGGTATTCGCGACAGGGCAACGTAACTGGTAGCAAAGCTTTCCGCGCTTGGAAAAGGTTTAAAATGGTTGCATACACTTTCTTGGTTATTGCGGGGATAAGTACACGAGTAGAGCTTATAGCATGAAACTATCTGGAGACACCAGCCAGTGACAAACCTAACCTATACCTAAAAGCCATAACCTTGTTATAACAGTTACAACTATAATTTTTGAACATGAAACTACCGTGAGACTCACTCATATTAAATCTATATATAAGTGAACCGCCAGAACGGGGAAAAAACGAGACAGAGCAGGATGGCGCTCTACAACACCATTTTGACACGTTTCTCCAAAACAACGCCTTATTTCTCTGGAATTTTAAAGCAATTCGATTTTTTGACCTGGGAATCGCGAAAAACTTGAGAAAATATGTTATTGGGTGTGTACATTTTGTATATTAAGCAAATAAAATCACAAGTTCGAATTTTGAGCCAAAAACGAGCGATCTATTATCTATGCCAGTGTTGCCATTCAGGGAAAAAGAAATCTATTCATTATTCTGCATTGCAGTCTGTAAAGCTCTTTACTGCGCTTGATGTCCGAAATAACATGATAACGTGAATAACGTGATGTCGATAGTTCTCTTTATTAATTCTTTGAATTAGTACAAGTGTATTAATCTTATATAACTTTGTTCATGTGCCTCATTACAATAGATGATGTTGTGCTTGTAAATTTAGTTTTTTTTTTTTGTTTGCCTGAGCAGCATGTTATGTTTTTGTTAAAAGTGGAAACTGTTGTAGCTACTGTAATATTTTATGTGTTTTATACTTTGTATTATTTCTAGCTGTTTGTTTTCCTAAAATAAATAATAAATAAATAAATAAATAAATAACAAATAGGCTACTTTTATTCAATATTCCACAGGATAGTTGTTCTTAACACAACACCTCAATGAAGATTACGATATAAATTTTGGGATTTCCCACAGGAATTTTGTAACAATTCAATTGTAACTACCAGATCGAATAGTTTACGCGTGCGAAGCGCGCGGTAAATTCTAGTGATAATTTATTGGATAACTCACGTCTTAAATCGAGTTTAGCTCACCTATCATATTATGTGTTTGTGTGCGTAAAACTCAAGGTATTTGACATTTTCGTTTCGTTTCGTTTGTCTGCTATGCATTAGGTAAAATTTTTTCAACATGACTTCAGTATTTAATAATGCATGATTTTTACAGGTTTGACGTTTGATTCGTAAGCTTAAAAAGAAAATTTCTTCAATTTTATTTCTATACAACTGTATGACAAGTTTAAACATGAGATTTTCGAGGAAAACATCGTGATAGCACACGCATGCTCAGAGATTCAGTAATGTACGTGAAGTTGCCAATCCGCACTGGGACCAAGCCTTTTCATTCTGAGAGGAGGCCTGTGCCCTGTAGTGGATGGAACATAGTAGGCCGAGATGATGATGATGATGAACCTCCGGTTGTTTTAATACTCAAAGATACCCGAGTAAAGGCATTGCGTGAAAACTAAATGGAAATAAAGCGTCGACATTAATCAGCCGGCTCCCGGCGCACGTTCGCGCTTCGTTAGGCTCGTTAAGCTTATTTCGCACGCATAAATATTTAATTTCTACTAAATCTTCATACTTTAACTGGAGACGAGTCGGAATCGAAACAGTTATAATTACATTTGGGTACACGTGTGTAAGGTAGACACAGCAATATGACGATTTATTTATATATGTATGGACAAAGATGCCAGTGCTCAGCCAGACCTTCGTTATAGTATCAAGGTGGCAAGTTTTTTATATTTAAATCGTTTGAGAAGATCAAGCGTACTATCTTCAGATACGTACTACCTTTATAACGCAGAGACGATTTAGCGACCACATGCATTGATTTGGAAATTCTACTAATAACGCAAACAAACACTGAATCGAAAAATCTTAGCAAACCCCTAATGGTTTTAAAAGACCTATCCAACGATATCCCACATTATTGGGTAGGATGAGAAAAAAAAAAACACCTCCTCCCTTTACGTCTATGGGTGGTACCCTAAAACAATAGTTTTTTTGGTTTTTTTTAT